>NW_017972702.1:186547-190384 GCF_001876935.1 Asparagus officinalis
TAATCTTGTGACTTGGAGGAGCAAGAAACAAGATGTAGTATCACGATCTAGTGCAGAGGCCGAATATAGAGCAATGGCTCACACTGCTTGTGAGATGGTGTGGCTACGAAAGTTTATGATAGAGCTTGGTTTTGTTTAGCCTGGACCCATGGTAATGCATTGTGACAACCAGTCTGGCATTTATATTACACAGAATCCTGTGTTTTATGAGAGGACAAAACATATTGAAGTTGACTGTAATTATGTTAGAGATGCTTGGGAGAAGAAGATAGTATCTCTCATATTTACTCCGTCTTCACAGCAACTTGCTGATATTCTTACCAAGGCTATTTCTTTAAAGGTGTTCTCTACTATATGTGACAAGCTGGGCATGATAAATATCTATGCACTAGCTTGAGAGGGAGTGTTAAATTAAGTATTGGGTATTGGGTTAATGGGCTATTACCCGTTAACCTTAACCCTATTTGTATGGCTATATCTCTCTCTCTCTTATTATCTCAATAAATAATAAGTTAGGGCTTTGCTCTCTCTATTATCTCTTTCTACATAGAGAAACATCTACATAGAAAATGAACCGCCCCTCAGGTTGAATAAGAACCATGACAGTAATTGCACCAACAAGAATTGTTCAGTTAATTTCATTAAAGCAAAATAATCACCAACCGTAAGCAAAAAGATAAGCTGTGTCTCCCAAAATTTACCTCCCTGCAATACCTACGATGCCTATATCATTTATTTCCAAAAGAACACATTCTTTGATAGGATTCGGATCCTCTCCACTATAAAAAAATAGTGGAGGGACCACTACATAATCACAGCCATTGATAGATTATCTAGTTGATGGTTATGATTTTTTTTAGTGCAAATTAGGAATGAGTGCAATACACGGGGGTATGGTAAGTGTTAGATTTAGATTGTATCATAACCGCCTACTAAATAATCAACGCTTGAGATTAAAAGTAGTGGTCTCTCCACTACTTTTTTGTAGTGGAGAGGATCCAAATCCGTAAAATATATAATGCATAGTGGGAAGATATGCGAAAACACCTGTCAATAAAAAAGATCTCATTACTCAAATATGGATAGTTCTGTCAACACTTATATTGAAAAGGTATGACAAATCACAAGTGAAAAATGATGCAAGAATAATGATCAATATATCAACTAAGCCGGAGGATATAGTCCACTCTAGTGCAACATCATCATCTTATCACATCATCATATTAATTGTGAAGTAAATTACACATTCAAACCATAATTGCACTAAACAAATATCATTTTAACACTGATATTTAATTACGTTCTTATTTGAATACACAATGACTGAGCTTGTCAGCTTAAGGTGGTAAATCTCGGAGTCCTCTAACCAAACAACTCACCATAAGACGCAATTCACCGTATTATTTATCCCCCTTTCCCATGGTTATTTAAATTCTTTTATTTGTACATATAATGTTGTGCACTAAATCCTAATCCTCCGAAGCTTTGACTATACAAACTAGTTAGGTGTTATATACTCCATTGACATTACAATTAGTAGCTAATAACCCAATGCATACGTACGTAATCCCTAACCTAAGAGATCAAATACCTTGTAGTCTAGGAGCAGGTTATTGAACCTATCTATATGTAAAAAGTATAACAAATAAAATCCTATCAGTCATCAACATTTAACACTATTCACTCTATGAAAAAACTATAATATCATTTGCTTGTTTGTAAGGATATTCATTAATTTATATGAATATGCTGAGTAATTTGAGTGATAAAGCACTCCATATTGAAGAAACAACGAAGAAGAACAAGAAATTTGAAGTGCACAGGTGTGGCTATGGGTCGGTCGACCGACGACATAGGCCCGGTGGACCAATAGTCTGTAGGATTACAGGGTCTAAAACCCTGTTTTGGTCGGTCGACCGAACGAGTTCGACCGGTCGACTGAAAATCTGGTCGGTCGACTAAACGATTATGGCGGTCGACTAAAAACATGCACGATTACAGTATTTGAATCCTGTTTTTGGCCAGTCGACTGCGAACACATGTCCGGTCGACCATGTAGCAGGTAAATGGGCCAGTTTGGTTTTCCAGTTGGTTTTAGTTTGTGTTTTGATATAAATTAAAATACGTTTTTAGGGTTTCTAAAGGAGAAAATTAGCATTGTTTTGAGCACTTGGAGAGAGAGATCTTGTGGGAGAGTTGAGAGCTTTGTTTAGGGTTATATTTGAGTAATTTTGTGAGTTATAACCCGTTGTATTTCTCCTCCATATAGTGAAATCTCCTAATCCTCTCCCCGTAGATGTAGGCAATTTTCAAACAACGTAAATTCTTGTGTTTGGTTTGATTTGTGTTGTATTTTGGTGAATTTTACTCGTAATTTGGTTTGGTTCTCTTCTCTCATCGCTCAACGACTCACTTGGTTATCGAACACGCTTCCGTATGGCGTGCAACAATTGGTATTAGAGTTTAGATCTGGGGTTTTGCATTGGGTGGAGGAAGATTCATTGTTTGAATCTTGATTCTTAGAGTTCAAGGCTTCGGTGGAGATAACATTGTGGAGTTACCGTTGGAGATCTCGCTTTCCTCGTGTGGTTAGGAGATCTAGTTGGAATTCTATCTAGAGTTTAGTTGGGTAATTTCTCAATTCTATTAAAGTTTAAATCTTTCTTTACAATTTGGAGTTTGTAAGCAAGGGAGAAGTTGGTGAAAATAGCAAGACGATGATGAGTATAGTTCAGGTTGGACTTTAAAATACTAATATTAGTGTTGTGAAGTATGATGATAAGATCAGTTTTGGTTTGTGGATGAGCGACGTACATGACACTCTCAATGCTCAAAATTTGGAAGAGACCATCATGGTCCATGAGAGGCCACCGAAATATGAAGAAGTGATATGGAAAAAGATAAATAGGAACGCTTGTAGGCTGATCAAGTCTTGTTTGGAACAAGTGCTGAAATACGATGTGATTGGGATAACGTCTGCGATAAAGATGTGGGAACTTCTTAACAAAAAGTACCTTACGAAGAGTGTTGAGAATTGTTTGTACTTGTTGCGTAGATTATTTAGATTACAGATATCCAGGTGTACCTCACTTACGGCTCATGTGAACAACTATACAAAGTTGTTGTCGGACTTAGCGAACGTGGATGAGAAAATAACGAATGAGTACAAGGCGATTATCTTATTAGGCTCCTTACCCGATGAGGATGTTTTCGTCAAAAGTTGCGTTCATTATCATTGAATCTATTACAACTTTGGTCGTTACAATAAACTCGAATAAAAAAAGTTGATCTTTTTATAAGATCTCCTTACACAATGAAAATAAAAAGTTTCATTGTGAGGAAGAAGGGCTCTTACTTCACAGAGAAAGTATTCGCTTGAAGCGCTGAAATCAATCAAGCGAAATCAATAGCTCTTCTCGAGATTAAGATCAAGCCTAATCTCGAGGAACGGACGGACGGGGCTTAGATCTCTCGAACTCTCACTCTTTATGCTGAAGAACTTCGCCGAGATCAGTTAGCCTCATCTAAAATCCGTGCTCCATTGACTCCTCGATCCGACAGCACCTCGCCCTCTTGATAATAATCCACCCCGTGAATTGAGCCCCTAGGCATGTATTTATAGGCTTCGGTTGGGGGGTTTTCGGATAAGAACGATGGATTTGACCATATCTTCAGTTAATAACGGCCTAACCACGTTTGTAGATGATATTTAGGCAGTTAGGAACCCCTGGAATAGATAAATCCTAAGAAAATCGCTCAAAACCATCAAAAACGCATCAGGAGGTAAAAATAGCACGACAGGTGCTGCTGACCCGTGGGGGGCGTAGGTTAGACTTG
>NW_017972702.1:191490-206618 GCF_001876935.1 Asparagus officinalis
AGTTTGGCCTTCTGCTGAACTTTGTATTTTTTGACTTTTTTGGGACTTGTATTCTCTACCGTTTTGTGTATTTATCCGTCGTGTTGACTTGTACACTCCGCACGAGCTGATTGACGCACACATGCTGACTGACGCGCGCGTGTTAACTGACGCGCGTGTGTTGACTGACGCGCGTGTTTTGACCGACGAGTGTGTTCGATCGCTTTGAGTTGATCGATTCGTGCATGTTGATTGACGCGTGCGTGTTGAATGACGCGTGCGAGCTGATTAACGCGTGCGAGCTGATTGACGCACGCAAGCTGACTGACGTGCACTCTTTGACTGATGTGCACAACGGCCAATTGGATAATCTTTCTTGAAGCGTCCACTCTTCATTTCGAGCCACGTGCAGGACCTTGTAGGCAATTTTAGATGCCTACAGATACCCTCTTCAAAGTGTTTCAGCCTTGTTCTTTTATAGGTGAGTCTGAAATGCTTTGGATGTGATAGACCCCCCACCTTCAATCGGTGTCAAAGGACCTATAATTGGTTTCAGTTCTTGACTTCTCCACTTTTCAGTCTATTAAGTATTTTGTTGAAAAGCTAAAATTTTTTTGGTGCTGCATTTATCGTCTGACCGTTGTCGAAGTCTTGAATCGAAATTGATAAGTTAATTTTGGCTCGTGTCATTGAGTTGACTTTGAACTAATTAGCTGCATCGCAATGCGTTGATCGGCGTTGACCTTAGGCTACGTGTTGACCGGCGTTGACCTTAGGGTTTTGTATCGATCGGCGTTAACATAGTTTATACTCGTATATTTGCTGGAGTCTACATAGTTTAAGCTCTTAAGGTGTTGGAGCGTGACGATCCTAAATGTTGGAGCTACAGGACCAACTGTTAAAGCTGATTCATCTGTAGATATGGATCTTATCCCGAAGTCGTTGGGTGCTCAAGTCATGAGACTAACTAATAAAGCTGATGCGTCAATGACTCGCATTTATAAAATTTTTGGCAAATTCTCAGCCATCAACGGGTTTGATGAGTCTTTACCGACTACATTTGAGTCGGGCTAGCATGCAAATTGTTTAAATCCGTTCTGCACATAACGTTATGCTAAAAGAGTTAACTCTTTTAGTGCTACGATATTGAAGTTCTGCACATAACGTTATGCTAAAAGAGTTAACTCTTTTAGTGCTACGATATTGAATACGTAGACTTCATCTTTCTCCTGTTAACTCTTTTAGTGCTACGATATTGAATACGTAGACTTCATCTTTCTCCTGTGAAAAGACTAAACATTAACGTGTATCAGACGTATACTTAGGATTTTTGGCAAATCCTCAGTCTTTAACGGATTTGATGTGCCTTTACTGATTACCGTTTGAATCGGGCTTGCATGTGGATTGTTTAAGTCCGTTTCGCATGTGACGTTGTGCTAAGGGAGTTAACTCTCTTAGTGCTACGATATTGAATACGTAGACTTTGTCATTCTCACGAGAATAGACTACCTGACAACGCGTGTTAGGTGCTGACTTATCCCTACTTAGGCTTCAAGATAAAATTCCCCAGACTTAAACTCTGGTGTCTTCTTCAATCGGTGAAAGACTAAACTAGCAACACGTGTTAGACGTTAACTTATCCTTGCTTAGGATTCAGGATAAAATTCCCCGTGCGTGTGAAGCACGGATTTTGGCGTTATGAATAACACCCTGCCACAATATCGAATATGTGGGCTTTTGTTCTTTTTACGGTTAAGAACTAACCCCACAATATCGAATATGTGGGCTTTTGTTCTTTTTACGGTTAAGAACTAACCGACAACGCGTGTTAGGCATTGACTTAATATGTGGGCTTTTGTTCTTTTTACGGTTAAGAACTAACCGACAACGCGTGTTAGGCATTGACTTATCCTTGCTCAGGATTCGGGATAAAATTCCTCATGCATAAAAGGCATGGATTTTTGTTACTACGATACTAAATACGTAGACTCGGTCATTTTTTACGGAAACAAACCACCCAGCAATGCGGGTTAAGCGCTGACTCATCCCTACTTAGGCTCCGGGATAAAATTCCCCAGATTTGTATTCTGGTGTCTTCTTCAATCGGTAAAAGACTAAACCGGCGATGCGTGTTAGGCGTCGACTTATCTCTATTTAGGGATCGAGATAATGTCCCCCATGCATAAAAGGTATGAATTTATTTTGTTGCTATGATGTCGAATACGTAGACTCGGTCGTTTTCACGGGAACGGACCACCCAGCAACGCGTGTTAAGCGCTGACTTATCCCTACTTAGGCTTCTGAATAAAATTCCCCAGACTTGCATTCTAGTGTCTTTTTCAATCGGTAAAAGACTAAACCGGCAACACATGTTAGGCGTTGACTTATCTCTAGTTAGGGGTGGAGATAAAATCCCCCGTGTATGAAGTGCACGGATTTGGAGTTGAGAATAAGCGGTGTCTTCTCATGGGGCAAAGATGAACCCGATACTAAAAAGGAAGAATTTTATATTCTATTTCCAGTTGCAAAAGAAAACTCAAAGTGGGATCTCCACTTTGAGAATCTGAAGTGTGAAACTAAGAGTGGGAATTCCACTCCGAGAATCAAAAAAATTTGGATAATCCTAACTGTCGGAAGGTTTGATTATCGAACTAAAGGTGGGTTTTTCGTTTATCAAGAGTGAATTATGGTTTTGGTCCTAACTATAGGAAGGTTTGACCAAATGGGAGTTTGAGGTGATCCTAACTATAGGAAGGTTTGATCACTTGATTTAAAAGTGGACCTCTCGTTTATGGAAAGAATCGAGTGGAGATTTTGGTTGTGATTCTAACTATAGGATGGTTTGACCGAGTGAAAGTGGGAGTGTGAGATGACCTTAACTTTTATATGTTTGATCACTTGATTTGTGGACCTCTCGTTCATTGAAGGAATCGAGAGGGGATTTTGACCGTGGTCTTAACTGTAGGAAAGTTTGACCAAGTAAATAGTGAGAGTGTGAGTGTTCGTGAGGAAATTCGTTGCTTTCTTCATTAATGATTCCATTGTACACTCTTGTAATAGTTTATCGATTACAAAGATCCGGTCTTTTTATAAGATCCGGTTACAACGAAAATCAAATTTGAAAAGAAATGAAAATTACAACTTTGTTTCCTTGTTTGTCGAACGAATCACGAGCTCCTGTTTTGCGGTCGCTCGCTTTGGTGGGTTCTTTGCCTGCGCCGGGGTTAATCCGCGGACCACCACGCGCGATCTAGATCCGGTCGGATCTACGCAGTACAACGGGTATTATTTCACCAAGGAAATAATAGCCGGGGAGGATTGATTCACCAAGGAAACAATCGTCCAAGTCTCGGGATCTAAGACCAAGCTTAGATCCGGAGTACGTATGCGTAGATCTGAGATCCGGTCCTCTCGAACCCAAGGGTGGCTCGGCCTTGGCCGACCCACCTATGGGTGGCTCGGCTTTGGCCGAGCCCCCTTAGGCATGGTTGTTTCGTCGTTTTCCGCTCTTGGTTCTATCCGTGATTCGGTTCTATGGTTGATTTATCCAGACTTAATTCGTTGATCTGATTTGGCAGTAAGTCGGATTCTTGATTTGGCAGTAACTCCACTTTTGAGTTCGAGTCCGAAACCGATCTTGATTCGGTCGTGATTCATCCGAGTCCGCTCTTGTTTGGATGACTCGTTGACTCTTCGAACACTTGGCTTGATCCCGCACGCGAATGGACGTATTCCGTTGCTTGCGTGCGATTAGTCAATCTCGTTGCCTCGTTGGTTTGTCGGTTTGTGCCGAGCTGAGCTAAGGGACCTATAAGCAATTTTATATGCCTACAGATACCCCCTCCAAAGTATTTCAGTCTCGTTCTTTTATAGAAGAGTCTGGAATACTTTGGATATGCTTGTCCCAACCTTCAGTCGGTGTAATGGGACCTTGGAATGACTTTCGTTCTTGATTCCTTCAATTCTCCAGGCTATTCGGTGCTTTGTCGAATGTCTGAAAGAGCTTCGGTGCTGCATTTATTGTCTGACCGTTGTCGGAATTTTGAACTTTGAAGTCGGTTCCTGATTTAGCTGACCATCGATTGTTGGCGTCGAGTCTTTATCTGCAACGCGTTGTCCGGCGTCTTATTGTTTGAGTTATCCTTAAGAATATTTATAGAAAACATTCTCGAACTTCTCAACAAAAATTAGGGAACAGTTTATACTCATATACTTTATTGGAGTATTTAAGAAGCAGTTTAACCTCATGCACTGTTGGAGGATTGAGGCGCAGTTTATACTCATATACTCTTCGGAGTGTTAGTTCTTTCATTGCAACGCATTGATAGGCGTTGACCTAGGGTTACGCGTTGTCCGGCGTTAACCCTAGGGTTTCGAACATTTATACTCATATACTCTTCGGAGTGTTAGTTCTTTCATTGCAACGCATTGATAGGCGTTGACCTAGGGTCATGCGTTGTCCGGCGTTGACCTTAGGGTTTTGAACGTCGTACGTTGAATTTTTGCTCGCAACGCGTTGACTGGCGTTGACCTAGGGTTACGCGTTGTCCGGCGTTGACCTTAGGGTTTCGAACGTCGTTGGATGCTCAAGTCACGAGACCAACTAATGGAGCTGATGCGTCAGTGACTCTCGTATTTATAGGATTTTTGGCAAACCCTCAGCCATTAACGGGTTTGATGAGCCTTTACCGACTACCGTTTGAGTCGGGCTAGCATGCGGATTGTTCAAGTCCGTTCCGCATGTGACGTTAAGCTAAAAGAGTTAACCCTTTTAGTGCTACGATATTGAATACGTAGACTTCGTCTTTCTCACGGGAATAGACTACCCGGCGATGCGTGTTAGGCGTTGACTTTAGGGTTTTTGGCTAACCCCCAGCCTTCAACGGGTTTGATTAGCCTTTACCGACTACCGTTTGAGTCGGGCTAGCATGCGGATTGTTCAAGTCCGTTCCGCATGTGACGTTAAGCTAAAAGAGTTAACCCTTTTAGTGCTACGATATTGAATACGTAGACTTCGTCTTTCTCCCGGGAATAGACCCATTGTTACGGGAATAGGCTACCCGACAACGTGTATTAGACGTTGACTTATCCCTACTTAGGCTTCGGGATGAGATACCCCAGAATCGAACTCTGGTGTCTTTTTCAATCGGTAAAAGACTAAACCGGCGACACGTGTTAGGTGTCGACATATCCTTTCTTAGGATTCAGGATGACATTCCCCATGCGTGTAAGGCATGGATTTTGGTGTTATTAATAACAACCTGTCACAATGTTGAATATGTGAACGGGTGTTCTTTTCAACGGTTTAAGAACTAACCGGCAGCGCGTGTTAGGCGCAGACTTATCCTTACTTAGGTTTCAGGATAGAATACCCCAGAATCGAACCCTGGTGTCTTTTTGTACGGAAAAAGACTAAACCGGCAGCGCGTGTTAGGCGCAGACTTATCCCTGCTTAGGATTCGGGATAAACTTCCTATGCGTGTAAGGCATTGACTTATCACTACTTAGGATTCGGGATAAAATTCCCTGTACCTGTGAGGCACATATTTTGGGATTTGAAAAGCTTGGTATCTTCTCTTGGGGCAAAGACGAACCCGAAATGGAAGAGGAAGAATTTTATATTCTATCTCCCGACAATGAAGAAGAAGAATTTTATATTCTATCTTTAACTGGAAAGGAGACTCGAGGTGGGATCTCCACCCCCAGAATCCGGAAAGATGAAACTAGGAGTGGGACCTCCACTCCGAGAATCAAAAAGATTCGGATAACCCTAACTGTCGGAAGGTTTGATTACCGAACTAAAGATGAATTTCTCGTTTATTGAGAGTGAATTGCGGTTTTGGTCCTAACTATAGGAAGGTTTGACCAAGTAGGAGTTTGAGATGACCCTAACTGTAGGAAGGTTTGATCACTCGATTTGAAAGTGGACCTCTCGTTCATTGGAGGAATCGAGAGGGGATTTCGGTTTTGGTCCTAACTGTAGATAGGTTTGACCGAATGGAAGGTTTAAGACGATCCTAACTGTAGGAAGGTTTGATCGCTTGATTTGTGGACCTCTCGTTCATTGGGAGAATCGAGAGGGGATTTTGACTGTGGTCCTAACTGTAAGAAGGTTTGACCAATCGGGAATTTTATGTCCAGACTCTAACAGAGAGAGTGTTGAGTGCACAGACACGGTGAAAATTTGAACGGGAGTTCTTATTCATTACATTGCTGTGGTTTTGGGAACTTCCCGTTACATAAATCGTCCACCCCCAGTTTCCTCTGCGGAACTGGTTCGGACATTATTATCAGTTACCTAACCGGGTTATCCTTAAGAATATTAGCTTAATATTCTCCAGGAACTTCCCGTCAAAAGTGGGAAACAGTTTAGACTCATATACCTATTGGAGTATCAGGGAGTAGTTTAACCTCTTATACCGGTCGGAGGATTGAGAAACAGTTTATACTCGTATACTCTTTGGAGTTTTGCCATTCTCAATTGGCTTACCTTAGCGTTATGACGCCGGCTTCAACCAAGGTCTGAATGCTATTCTTGAGAGTAAAGCAATCCTTGGTGGGATGAACGACCCTCCTGTGGTATGCACAGTACTTTGGGTCCGTAGTGTTGTCAGCTTCCTCCTGATTTGTGATAGGTGGTAGCTTGATCTTGTTACCTTCAAGGAGGGATTCGAAGATGGCTGGAACGTCTTCGTCCTTGAAAGAGTACTCTTTTTGGAGTCTCGGACCCGAAGTCTTTTGCTGCCTTCGAGATTGCTGTTGTGACGCTTGATTAGCACCACCAGTAGCTGCAGGTGTTTTGCCCTTACCACGAGAGGCGAAGTTTGAGTCCAGCGGATTAACCGTCGGTTGGTTCCTCTCGGCCTTCTTCCTTCTAAGGAATCGCTCAGCCTGCTCCCCTCGGACCTTCAGATCCTTCCAAGTGTCAGACGGTGCTGTTCCCATTGCTTCCAACACGTCCAACGCAAGGTTGTTGTGGCAAGTTTGGAGGATGAATTCCTCTGTGATCGGGTCCCGGCAATTCATCGCCTTGTTCCGGAACCTTTTGACGAAGGTGTCGACTAACTCCCCGTCCTTCTGCTTCTCATCGAGCAATGATCCGATAGATATCTCGGTGTCGTCGTCGAAGAAGTTGGCCAGGAACTTGGTCTCCATGTCATCCCAGCTGTTCACGCTTCCTGGCTTGAGGCGGCGGTACCAATCGAAGGCGGCTCCGCGAAGAGTGCCGACGAATGACCGCACCATCAGAGGCTCATTGCCGGAAATAATACCCAGGTGCGATTTGAAATAAATCAAATACTGAGTGGGGGAACCCTTCCCATCGAACGGCGTGAAGTTGATTAGATTGAACTTCGCCGGATATGGGATCGATTCCCACTCTCTTGGGTATGGACAGGGAATGCCTGTTTTCTTCGTCTCTTGAGCGGAGATCAATGTGTTGATTTTGCTCTCGAGATCTTTGATCTTCAAGTCTTCACTTGTATCCTCGTTGGCATCCTCGTTACCACCCCCTGCATTGACGGGAGGGTTATTGGCATTGTGAGCTCCATCCCTATCCGTGTGCTCTTCTTCCTGAACAACCTGATTACGTCTGCATGGTCATCTGCATCTCGAACCTGAAAGTTTCCTGCTGTTTAGCCAAAGCGTCTTCAATCATCTTGGCAATTTTCTCCGCACCTATCATCAGTGACTCACGGGGTTCCCCCTCACTAGACACTGTATTATCTGATGCGACTGCGGAGCAGGTATCCGACTCTTCACCTTCTGAAGGTACTCTTGTCCGAACCCTACCATAGGTTCCTCGTGCGATTGCTCCAGACCTCGAACCCTACCATAAGTTCCTCATGCGATTGCTCCAGACTGGAGACGGGTTAGGCGCCGGGATGCTTTCAGAATCGACTCGAAATCATCCTGTGCCGATGTCCCCTTGCTGGTCATATTGGTGGTGACCCTCGGAAATTCTCCGTCTTCGACCATCCTTCTCCTTCGTTGGGAACGCCTAGGCCTTGGTTTTGGCGTCTCCACACTAAGTCTCTCGAAAACTGAAACTCTTTCGGGGACTGCCTTAATGCAGTTGCATTCAGACAATACCGCCCGAATGAGTTTGGAACAGGGGCATTGAGTTTTCTGTTCTCGGGGACTCCTCTTCCTGGTTCTATTCGTACCCCCAGCACGATAGTACAACTCGTCATTTTGACAGTCGGAGTAACCTATCGTGTGAGGGCACGACTTTTCAGGTATAACACTATCACTATCAGATGATAATGTTTCCATCTGAGGTTGGATCGCCTTCTTTGGGCTTTCAAAAGTTACACGCCTCGAAATGTGCCTTTGTGGGCGCGAGTCTTCAGCGTGCTCTTGGACTTCGATGCGCAAGTTGGTGAGCGCAGCTGCCTTGAGTTCTTTGTTATACTGGAGGTGACGGCGACCCCCAGCGTGTTGAGTCGTTCTGGGCTTCTTCATCGGGCCCAAACGCTCATGAACTGGAGCTTTGCCTCTCTCGTCGGGAATTGGACCGAGGCGCTCCAAGACTGGCTTTCTCCTTCGGGAGGATTCTGCATGATCTCCCGGAGTAGCTATGGGAATTCTCAGCGACTTAGCTTGGTTCGCCGGAGGTTGAATTTTGGTTGGAGGCTGCAGTTGCTGCTTTTTGGTCTGAACCGCCGCTTCAGACTTCGGCCTCTTTGGTCGGACCCGCCGCTTCAGACTTCGGCCTCCAAACTTTGCGAGTTGGTGGCGGCTTCTTAGCTACCTCTTTCTGCAGCTTTCTACGGGCTTCTTCAGCTTGAGCCCGTGCCTGCGCTGATAGTGCGCGGCGTTTGCGAATGCGCTCCTCCAGCGTCGATCGGTTCCGTTTGACACGGACCCATTCCATCATTGGCGGCTTGGAAGAGGCGCCGTTCATCTGTTGTTGAGGCTGTTTGCCTCTCTTGTTCTTCAGACCCGCGTTGTAGCGGACTCCGTCGGTGGACTCCATCGCTTTGGCGAATTGTTTGGCCAAGCGTTGGCGTTGCCTTTGGCGGGCTCTCTTTGAGAGAGTCACCGCTCCTTTGGTGACGGAGGAATTGGTTGGAACCAGCTTGATCCGGTTGGAGATTGGTGGAGCCTCATCTGACGCAACTTTGGCGTCAATCGAGATGAGGTCGTCGTTGGTAGCTTCAACTTCTTCGTACCAACGCACCTTTCTGCTGGAAGAGAACTTGGACTTCTTAGACTTGCGAGGGGAGGGAGATCCGGACGAGGATGAAAGGTACTCCTCGAACTTTTGTTGGTCGAACTCATACTCGACCTCCTCCTCGACCGGGATCGGAATCCGCGGCTGCGACGCATCGATCTCGGCAGCGAGATCGTTGGCTCCCACTGTGGTCGCCAGATTGTTCGCGGGAAAAACCGTTGCTTTCTTCATTAATAATTCCATTGTACACTCTTGTAACAGTTTATCGATTACAAAGATCCGGTCTTTTTATAAGATCCGGTTACAACGAAAATCAAATTGAAAAGAAATGAAAATTACAACTTTGTTTCCTTGTTTGTCGAACGAATCACGAGCTCCTGTTTTGCGGTCGCTCGCTTTGTGGGTTCTTTGCCTGCGCCGGGGTTGTTTGCCGTGGACCACCGCGCGATCTAGATCCGGTCGGATCTACGCAGTACAACGGGTATTATTTCACCAAGGAAATAATAGCCGGGGAGGATTGTTTCACCAAGGAAACAATCGTCCAAGTCTCGGGATCTAAGACCAAGCTTAGATCCGGAGTGTAGCAACGTAGATCTGAGATCCGATCCTCTCGAACACCTGCCTTATTTGACGTTGATGATCGCCGAGCACCAGATCTGGATGAGCAAGTCCTCGAAGTCCCAAAGCTTGAATCTTGTTAAGTTCTGAGTCTCCAATCCAGCAGGGCTTCGCCTCTCTCCACCGAGCCACCCATGGGTGGCTCGGCCACCGAGCCACCCAAGGGTGGCTCGGCTTTGGCCGAGCCCCCTTAGGCATGGTTGTTTCGTCGTTTTCCGCTCTTGGTTCTATCCGTGATTCGGTTCTGTGGTTGATTTATCCAGACTTAATTCGTTGATCTGATTTGGCAGTAAGTCGGATTCCTGATTTGGCAGTAACTCCACTTTTGAGTTCGAGTCCGAAACCGATCTTGATTCGGTCGTGATTCATCCGAGTCCGCTCTTGTTTGGATGACTCGTTGACTCTTCGAACACTTGGCTTGATCCCGCACGCGAATGGACGTATTCCGTTGCTTGCGTGCGATTAGTCAATCTCGTTGCCTCGTTGGTTTGTCGGTTTGTGCCGAGCTGAGCTAAGGGACCTATAAGCAATTTTATATGCCTACAGCGAGTACAAATTATAGTGGGAGTGTTGATTCGTACAAATCACTCAAAGTGGATTCCTAGTGTTATGTGACAAGTACTTAACACGGAGGGGTTTGACAGTCGTCAATGATCAATTGTTGAAATTCTAAGTACTATGTCTGGAATTTAATAATAGGAATGTTGAGTGCACAAACGCATAGAAGTTTGAGTGGATTCAACCGAAAGGAATTTTAATGGTCCTACCGTCAATTAGTCTGATCGGTGGGGGATTTTGTTGTGGAAGACTATGAATCGTCAAACACCAATGAGAGTTTTATGAGGGAAAATTGATCCAACAAAATGATTGAATCTTATCTCAGCAAAAGAGTGTTCGGAAATCACAGTGGGAGTTTCGTGTTTATCACTTTATTCGTAATGATCGGGTTATCCCTAAGAAAATTACATGTATCATTCTTCTGGGAACTTCCCGTTACATGAACCATCCACCCCCACCTTCCTTTACAGAACTGGGTCTGACATTGTACTTAGTTACATGATCGGGTTATCCTTAAGATTATTACGTATATAAATTCTCTAGGAACTTCCCGTCAAAGGTAGGAAATAGTTTAGATTCATATACCTATTAGAATATTGAGAAATAGTTTATACTCGTATATTCTTCGGAGTTAGGAAGGAGCAGTTTATACTCTTATACTTGTCGGAGTCTTCATTCGACTTAATTGAGCATTATGACACCGGCTTCAACCAATGTTTGGATGCTATTCTTGAGAGCGAAGCAAGCCTTGGTAGGATGTAGGATCCTTCTGTGGTACACACAGTACTTCGAAGCCGTAGTATTATCAGCTTCCTCCTAATCTGCGATAGGTGGTAGCTTGATCTTGTTATTTTCAAGGAGAGATTCAAAAATGGCTGGAACATCTTCGTCCTTGAAAGAGGACTCTTTTTAGAGTTTCGAATCCGAAGTCTTTTGCTATCTTCGGAGTTGTTGTTGTGATGTCTGATTAACATCAACAGCAGTTGCAGGGGCTTTCTCTTTACCATGGGAGACGAAGCTTGAATTTGGAGGGTTAGCCATCAGTTGGCTTCTCTCGGCTTGCTTCCTTCTAAGGAAGCGTTCGGCTCGTTCTCCGTGCTCCTTCAACTCTTTCCAGTTGTTGGACGGTGCTACTCCTATGACTTCCAACACGTCCAAAGAGAGGTTGCTATGACAGGTTTGGAGGATAAACTCCTCTGTGATCGGATCTCGGCAATTCATCGCCTTGTTCCGGAAGCGCTTGACGAATTCGTCGACCGTCTCGTCGTCTTTTTGCTTCTCATCAAAAAGTGTCCTGATTAACACCTCGGCATCATCATCAAAGAAGTGAGTGAGGAACAGGTTCTCCAGGTCATCCCAGCTGTTGATGCTTTCAGACTTAAGACAGCGGTACCAATCGAAGGCGGGCCCGTGAAGGGTGCCAATGAATGACCAAACCATCAAGCCTTCATTGCCGGAGATTATACCCAAGTGGGACTTAAAGTATATTAGATGTTGAGTGGGTGAACCCTTCCCATCAAACGGCGTGAAGTTAATCAGGTTGAACTTCGTCGGGTATGCTATTGAATCCCACTCTCTTGGATAGGGACATGGAATTCCGGTCCTTTTTACCTCTCGAGCAGACATCAGAGCGTTGATTTTGCTCTCGAGATCTTTCATTTTCTCATCCTTGCTCGTATCGGTCCTTGGACGATTCTTAAGAGGAATAACGGGGCCACCCCCAGTGTTGTCATTTTTAGTGAGACCACCCCCAACATCGTTGTTTTTAGTGTGGTCACCCCCAACATCGTTGTTTTTAGTAGGGCCACCCCCAGTGTTCTGTTCAACGGGAGGGTTATCAGCATTAAGGTGTTCATCCTCATCTGAATCGTTAACTACCTAGCTAACATTGTTGTGATGACTGAATTCACCTGTCTGATTCGACAAGGCTCGGATCTGTTGGTCATATATTTGTTTCATCTCCTGCATAGCCATTTCCATTTCGATTTTGAATGGTGGCTTCTGCTTGGCTAGAGCCTCCTCAACCATTTTGGCTACTTCCTCGGTGTTAATCATAAACACTTCGTAGGATTGTCCCGGACTGGATACAGTATTATCAGAAGCGATTGTCGAGTTAGCATCCGATGCTTCATCATCCGAGGATAACCCTCTCTATATTCTCTGGTAGTCCCTATGTTTAGTGGTCCTTGCGCGTAGTCGAGTCAGACGATGCGATACGAGGGGGTCAGAACTAGAAGGTCGAATCAACTTTCCCTTATCATCCATGTTAATTGTAACTTCTGGAAGTTCATCACCATGAACAGCCGATCGCTTTTTACAGAAACTCTTTGGTTCGGATTTAGCCATTCCGTTGGAGATCCTCTCGAATACCGAGACCCTCTACGGAGCGGTCTTGAGGCAGCTACACGTTAATAATACTGCCCTGATTAGTTTGGCACATAGACAGTGACAATCCATCTTCTGGGTACTTCTTTTTCGAGACTTGTTCGTACCCCCAGCCCGATAGTACAACTCGTCAGTCTGATGACCGGAGCAACCCATCGTGTGTTGGCACGAATCCCTAGGTGTAACATCATCATAAGACGAATACGTTTTCTTTTGGGAACTCAACGTTTTGTTAGCATCTTCAGGAGTCGCATGTCTAAGGCTACGTTTTCGTGAACGACGGCCTTCAACAGGCTCCTGGACTTCGACACACAATCCAATGCGGTCAGTTACATGACTTTTCCTATCATGCGTTTTCCTCCACTGCTTAGGAGGACGATTACGACCCCCAACCTGATAAACTGCTTGGGATTCATTCAACGGGTCTAAGCGTTCTTTAACTGGGGCTTTGTCTCAACCCACGTGCGAAAGACCAAGACGATCCGTGATCTTCATCTTAAATCAGGATAAATCCATGCTGTCGTGGTGCTCCACTGGAGGTGTGAAACTCAAAGGGATCGACAAAACAGGTGCAGAACGTCTTCTGTCTTGACCCTAGCGCGGGTCAGACTTGAGTGACCCGCGGGTTGGAGGGTTGGATTTTGGTGACCCGTGGCTTGGAGGGTCGGATTTGGGTGACCCACGAGCTGGAGGGTCAGATTTGGGTGACCTGCGGCTTAGAGGGTCAGATTTTGGTGACCCGCGAGTTGGAGGGTCGGATCTGGGTGACCCGCGAGCTGGATGGTCGGATCTGGGTGACCCGCGGGCTAGAGGGTCGGATTTGAGTGACCCGTGTTTTTCGATCTTTTCGGCCGCCGTCTTGGATTTTGGCCTCCATACTTTGTGCAGTCTTTGTGCCTTCTTTTCCACTTCTTCCTATTTTAGCTTCTGCGCTTCTCGCATGAGAATTCGTGTGTGCGCAATTAAGGCACAACACTTTTGAATACGCTCCTCGAGGGTTGAGCGGGTCCGTTTGACTTGGACCCATTCATTCGTCATTGGTTTGGAGAAGAGGCCATTTGTTTGCTGTTGAGGGAGTTAGCATCTTCTGGACTTCAGATCCGTTTCGTAGGGAATCCCGTCAACTGGCTCCAAAGTCTTTGCAAGTCGGCAAGCAAGTTGTTGGCACTGTCTTTGGCGTGCCCTCTTTGATAGGGTTGGCATGCCTTCTTCAATTGACCCTTTGATGGAGGAAAGGTCCAGATCTATAGATTCGGGCTTGTTGGTGGTTGAAGGGGCGTTGCAAGGCAAGATTGAAATAGCAATGGGGCCTTGATTTTCCTACGCTTGCGAGGGGCAAAGGATATGAAGGAGGAGGACGACAAATACTCCTCGAACTTCAGTTGGTCAAATTCGTACTCGACCTCTTCGTCAACCAGGATCCGGATCCGTGGTTGTGACACGACAGCTTCGGTAGCGAAGCTGTTGGCTCCTAATGTGGTCGCCAGTTTGTTTTCGTTAAAAGTTGTGTTTATTGTCATTGAATCTATTACAACTTTGATCGTTATAATAAACTCGAATAAAATAAAAAAGTTGATCTTTTTATAAGATCTCCTTACACAATAAAAATAAAAAGTTTACAACTTTATCAAACAAACACAGAGTGATCGTTTATCATCCGCTACTTTGCGTGAGATCTTTACCTATGGTGGGGTTTATCCGTGGACCACCTCGGATCGGATCCGGTTGATAGAAAATTGACAGAGCTCCTACTTCACAGTGGAAGTGTTCGCTTGAAGCGCTGAAATCGACCAAGTAAAATCAGTAGCTCTTCTCGAGATTAAGACCAAGCCTAATCTCGAGGAACAGACAGATGGGGCTTCAGATCTCTCGAACTCTCCCTCTTTATACTGAAGAACTTCGTCGAGATCAGTTAGCCTCCTCTGAAATTCGTGCTCCCTTGACTCTTCGATCCGGCAGCACCTCGCCCTCTTGATAATAATCCACCCCTGTGAATTGAGCCCCTAGACCTGTATTTATAGGCTTCGGTTGGGGGGTTTTCGGATAAGAATGATGGATTTGGCTATATCTTCAGTTAATAATGGCCTAACCATGTTTGTAGATGATATTTAGGCAGTAAGGAATCCATGGAACAGATAAATCCTAGGAAAACCACTCAAAACCATCGAAAACATGTCAGGGGGTCAAAACAGCGCGACGGGTGCTGCTGACCCGCGGGGGGTGCGGGTCGGCGCGGTCCGCTAACCATGTTTGTAGATGATATTTAGGCAGTAAGGAATCCATGGAACAGATAAATCCTAGGAAAACCACTCAAAACCATCGAAAACATGTCAGGGGGTCAAAACAGCGCGACGGGTGCTGCTGACCCGCGGGGGGTGCGGGTCGGCGCGGTCCGACCCGCACGGGCACGGGT
>NW_017972702.1:207366-222012 GCF_001876935.1 Asparagus officinalis
CAAACAAACACAGAGAGATCGTTTATCGGTCTTCTGCTTGTGCGGGATCTTTACCTGTGCTGGGGACATCGATATCCGTGGACCGCCTACGGATCAGATCCGGTTGTCGAAAAATTAACGGAGCTCCTACTTCACCAAGGAAGTATTCGTTTGAAGCTCTGAAATCGACCAAGCGAAATCAGTAGCTCTTCTCGAGATTAAGACCAAGCCTAATATCGAGGAACGGACGGACGAGGGGATACGGGTTCAGATCCTTCAAAAGCCTTCCTCTTTATGCTGAAGTTCGTCAGGATCTGACTTGCCTTCGCTGTAATTCCTTTGACTCCTCAATCCGACAGCACCTCACCCTCTTGATAATAATCCATCTCTATGAATTGAGCCCCTAGGCCTGTATTTATAGGCTTCGGTTGGGGGGTTTTCGGATAAGAATGATGGATTTGGCCATATCTTCAGTTAATAACGGCCTAACCACGTTTGTAGATGATATTTAGGCAGTTAGGAACCCCTGGAACAGATAAATCCTGAGAAAACTACTCAAAACTGTTAAAAACATGTCAGTGAGTCAAAACAGCACGACGGGCACTGCTGACCCACGGGGGGCGTGGGTCAGACTTGGCCGACCCGCGCGGGCGTGGGTCGGATTCGTCCGACCCGCGCCACCCGCGGGTCGGTTGAGTCCGACCCGTGCGGGCGCGGGTAGTTTGGCCTTTTGCTGAACTTTGTGTTTTCCAACTTTTCCGGGACTTGTATTCTCCACCGTTTTACGCATTTATCCGTCGTGTTGACTTGTACACTCCGTTCAAGTTGATTGATGTGCGCGTGCTGATTGACGTGCGCGTATTGACCGACGCACGCGTGTTGACCGACGAGTGCGTTCGGTCGCTTTGAGTTGATCGATTCGTGCGTGTTGATTGACGTATGCGTATTGATTGACACGTGTGAGCTGATTAACTCGTGCGAGCTGACTGACATGCACGCGTTGACTGATGTGCGCAGCGGCCAATTGGATAATCTTTCTTGACGCGTCCACTCTTCATTTCGAGCTACGTGTGGGACCTTGTAGGCAATTTTAGATGCCTATAGAGGAGTATGATACATTTGTGCTCACTTTGTTGAACGGGAGATCTTCCATCACCTACAGTGAAGTGACTAATGCATTGACGAACTACGATTTGAGGAGGAAGGACAAAGAGACTTCCCATGCTAGCACTTCAAGAGAGGCCTTATTGACGAGAGGTAGAAGTCCATATCTGAGAGATAGTAATAGGAATAGGTCAAAGTCAAGGAGCCACCATCAGTTAGCGAAGAACCAGTATGCATTCTGCAAGGAACAAGGACATTGGAAGAGAGATTACCTGAAGCTCAAGGAGAAGGAGAATAGCAAGAAGAAGGGATCGAAGGTCAACGAGGTGAACGTCGTGAGAGGTGATGATTCTGATGATTCGTGCTTTTCTCTATTGATTACTTCAGAAGTGAACCATGTGGATGTATTTTATTGGATGCTTGATTTTGGTGCTACTTATCATGTGATACCCCGACGAGATTGGTTTGCATCATTTTAGAAACTCGATGCGGGGGGTGATAGTCATGGGAAATGATCAATCATGTGGTATTTGTAGGATAGGTACCATCAGGATTCAGATGCACGATGGAGTAGTTCGTAAATTGAATGAAGTGAGATTTGTTCCTCAGTTGAAGAAGAATCTTATTTCAGTTAGATCTTTGGAGACGAAGGGATTCAAGATGACATTTGAGAACACTGTAGCGAAGGTTACTAAGGGATCTTTTATGGTGATGAAGGGAGTTTACAGTAGGAATTTGTATTATCTGAAGGGGAGCACCGAGATTAGCTAGATAGCCTGAGCTATTTCAGAGGTGGACGCGAGCAGGCTTTGGCACTATAGGTTACGGCGCACAGGTAAAAAGTCATTGCAAGCTTTATGCAAGTAGTGACTATTGAAGGGAGCAAAGAGTAGGAAAGTTGAATTCTGTGAGCATTATGTTCTTCGCAAGAAGACGAAGGTAAAGTTTGGGACAACCATCCATATAACGAGGGGCATCTTGGGCTATGTGCACACAGATGTTTCGGGTCCCACCAAGATGGCATCACTTGGTAGTCGATATTGGTTCGTCACGTTTATATATGACTATTCTAGGTGTTGTTGGATGTACACCATGACAAAGAAGAGTGAAGTCCTAAATATATTTGTAGAGTGGAAGAAGAGATTGGAACTAGACTGGAAGAAAGATCAAAACGTTACGATCTGACAACGACGGTGAGTATACTTTTGACCCCTTTCAGCAGTTATGTCGAGATGAAGGCATAGAGAGGCACTTCACAGTTAGTCACACACCGCAGCAGAATGGGGTGATAGAAAGGTTGAATCGGTCTTTACTGGAGAAGGTCCGATGTATGTTGTCACATAGTGGTTTGGAGAAGATATTTTGGGCTGAGGTACTTTCTTATGCAAGTCACCTCATTAATAGGCTACCTTCATCTATGATTGAGGGGAAACCCCTATGAAGATATGGTCAGGAGAGCCAACACATGACTATGATCAGCTTAAGGTATTTGGGTGCTCTGTATTTTATCATGTAAAAACGGATAAATTAAAACCTCAACCTAGGAAGGCTATATTTGTGGGATTCAAGCGTGGTGTCAAGGGATACAAGCTTTGGGATCCAGTTGATAAGAAGATTGTGTTGAGTAAAGATGTCACATTCGATGAGGCTTCTATATTGAAGCTTCCCAGCTCTCATTAGATGGAGAACGACCCGACAGTGAAGACATCGCAGGTGGTAGAGATTGATGCAGCTCCATATTGTCCAGATGTGACCATATCCATTAGAGTGTTGACTGAGGTGATGCCAGGCGAGTACGGTGGTGATTTAGAGGATACATGTATAGTTGAGCAGTATCAGGAACTGTCAGCTCAGGTTCAAGATTCTATTACAGTTCGGAGATAGATGAGAGACATACAGATGCCAGCTTGTATATAAACATAGTTGTTGCATATGCACTTCCAGTGGAGAGTGTCGACGAGATGGTTCCTACTACATTCAGAGAGGCTGAGCAGAGTTCAGAGACTAATTTGTGGTAGGTGGCTATGCAGGAGAAGATGGAGTCTCTTCATAAGAACGACACATAGGAGCTTGTCGAGCTTCCAAAAGGACGAAATGCTATTGGTTACAAGTGGGTATATATGTAGAAGGAGGGTATTGAAGGCACTCCCATAAGGTTTAAATCTAGGTTGGTTGCGAAGGTCTATGCACAGGAGGAAGGTATTGATTATAAGGAGGGTTTCTCTCCAATGGTGAAGCATTCTTCGATTCGGATTTTGCTAGCTTTGGTGATACAGTATGGTTTGAAATTAGATCAATTGGATATGAAAACAATATTTCTTCATGGTGATTTTTATGAGGAAATCGATATGACTTAGCCATTGGGATTCCGAACTATAGGAAAGGAAAAATTAGTTTGTAGATTGAAGAAATCGCTATACGGTTTGAAGCAACCTCCTCGAAGTGGTATAAGCGATTCGATGGGTTCATGATCAGTCATTCGTACATTAGGAGCCAGTTTGATCCTTACGTATACTATCACAAGTTGAATGGAGGTGTGTACATTTATTTATTACTTTATATTGATGATATGTTAGCTGCTTCTACTTCTAGATCCGCGATTGATAGATTAAAGATTCAGCTTTCGAGCGAGTTCGAGATGAAGGATTTGGGTGAAGCTAAGTGTATTTTAGGGATGGAGATCGGCAAAGATAGAGACAAGGACATAATTTGTTTAACGCAAATGGCTTATTTGAAGAAGGTTCTACAGTGGTTCAATGTGAGCATGGAAATGAAGCCAGTTAGTGTACCATTGGGAGCCCATTTGAAGCTTTCAGCTGACCTTTTACCGAAGACAGTTGAAGATCGAGAGTTGATGTCAAAGACTCCATATGCGAGCACAGTTGGGAGTTTAATGTACGCTATGGTTTGTACGAGGTCGGATTTGTCACAAGCAGTGATCATGGTTTCTAGATACATGCACGACCTAGGTCCAGGTCATTGGGATGTCGTGAGATGGATTTTGAGGTACATTCGAGGTACTCTCAATGTTGGTTTGGTTTTTGAGCGGGACAGTAGCGGTGGGTAGCTATGTATTGGATAAGTAGATTTGGATTATGCTGGAGATTTAGATAAACGTCGGTCTACTACGTGATATGTGTTTACTTTGACCTGTGCACCGGTGTGTTAGAGATGTACATTGTAGTCTACGGTGGCTTTATCGACGATGGAGGTAGAGTATATGGTGATTACGGAGGCTGTTAAGGAGGTGATTTGTCTTTAAGGGATTTTGGAGGATCTTGGTGTTTCATAGCGATCCGTCACTATTTATTATGATAGCATGAGTGCTATCTATTTAGCGAAGAATCAGGTCTTTCACTCGAGGATGAAGAATATCAATGTTCATTATCACTTCATTCGAGATGTTCTTGAAGATGGGGATGTGAAGCTTGTGAATGTCCATACAAAAGATAATCCAGCAGATATGCTCACAAAGGTGGTTCTGAGCAACAAGTTTGATCATTGTAGAAACTTTTTGCAAGTTCATGATTGTTGAGGCTGTTCGTGTCCATTTGGATGAACTAGGGTAGCTTGATCCCTTCGGAGAGTGGGTACGTAGGCAACTACATTGGTGCAACCGGATTGGTGGGACGATGCAGTAGTGCTTATATGCTACGGGTCAGTTGACCGATGGCATAGGTCCGGTCAACTGACAGACTGTAGGATTACAGTGTCTGAAACCCTATTCTGGTCGGTCGACTGAACGAGTTCGACCGGTCGACCAAAAATTTGGTCGGTTGACCGAACGATTATGGTGGTCGACCAAAAACATGCATGATTATAGTGTTTGAATCCTGTTTCTGGCCGGTCAACCGCAAACACATGCCCGGTCGATCGCGTAGCAGGTAAATGGGCCAATTCGGCTTTTCAGTTGTTTTTGGTTTTGGTTTGTGTTTTGATATAAATTGAAACACATTTTTTAGGGTTTCTAAAGGAGAGAATTAACATTATTTTGAGCACTTTGAGAGGGAGATATTGTGAGGGAGTTGAGAGCTTTGGTTAGGGTTAAATTTGAGTAATTTTGTGAGTTATAACCCTTTGTATTTCTCCTCCATATAGTGAAATCTCCCTCATCCTCTCCCCGTGGATGTAAGCAATTGCCGAACCACATAAATTCCTGTGTTTGGTTTGATTTGTGTCGTATTTTGGTGAATTGTACTCATAATTTGGTTTGGTTCTCTTCTCTCATCGCTCACCGACTCGTTTAGTTGTCAAGCACGCTTTCGCACGGCGCGCAACACATATATTGTATAGGTATCTCATATGACTACTCCTACATCATCAAATAATAAAATACTCCTTCGAGTGACATTACTTGTAATAATATTATGATTCCTCATTAGTTTTGAAGTGTTATGTCTATCTAGGCATAATTGCATGCTTTAGAATTATTAATCATATAGCAATTTAAGTTCGGTCGTTAAACAAGTACTTAGTCGAGCAAAGAAGAGGATGTAAGACCAAAAAGTCCAACAGATCTCAAAAGGGTGGTGGAGAGTAGAATAACTCTACTTTGAGTTTAAACAATAATTCGTCGTCATTTGATTAAATGTGGCTCAAATGGTTATATTAGATTATATTAATATGGTAAGCTTAATTACAAATTCAACTTTCCTAAATATTGGGATAATGGTGTTTACAGCTAGCATAATAAAAACAAACCTAAAATAAGGATTTCAAAATAACTTACAACTCCTAACAGGTCACTAAGTAGACAAGGATAGGTCATAAATTGGTCTATTTGGTCAAGTTTGAACATGAGGGTTAAATATACCCAAATAATAGTTAAACATATCCACTCCATACATACCAAGGCGTGGTTAAATTTTGAGGGACATAGGACAATATATGAATAAGATATGCTATCATACAACTGGTCAAAAGTCTATACACAAATCTGTGCATGTTTTATGTCTAAAAAAACCCAATCAAATGACTAAAATCCTAGACTAGACGCCTACACAAAAAATCCAGACGTCTTTGCTAACAATTTCACAAAACAAGGTTTCTATCAAAGCCCGACTCAAACATCAGTTTTCGAAACTAGACGGCTGAAACCCGGGCTAGATGTCTGCTATCAGATGATCATATGTCTAATTCACAACCAGACGTCTGATATCTCTCGATCAGATGTATGATCTACTATCATTCTGCATGTTTGCATCTCGTTCGTTGTTGTTTCTTTGCTATTTCAACTCCAATCTTCTTATATGCCTTTGAACATGTTTAGGGGACTAATTTGAACTTCTTAAATGATGCTACCAAGTCTAAAATGATGCAACTACAAGAATTATGGTTTGGTAAACTTTTTGTACAGTTTTCAATGATTTTAGTATTTTAAATGTGTTCATATGGATTAAACATATTTAATAAGATATTATTATTCTTTAGACATATAGAAACATCAATTATAAACCCCAAAATATTTTGCATGAATATTAGGGTTTTAAACATCACAAATCATAATTTAAAATAGGACTTATGTACAAAGCGTGTGGTTATCCTCAGAATCAAAGAAAGGAGAGTAAGTGGTACTTGTCTTGAGATCTGACATTGTGGATGTACAGTATGATTTTTCCAATAAACTCCAATCAATCTCATCTCTAATCAAGATTTATGCTTCTCCTCCATAGCCACCACTTGAAACGAACGTGTGAAAATAAACCTCTCTCCATATCTTTTCTCCCTCCTCTTATATCTCTCTCTTCTTCCATGAGGTTGCTTCTTTATAGATGAGAAAATAGGGTTTTGAGAGAGGAAGGTCAGGTTGAAGCAGATCTGTACACTAGTAAAAATGTCGAACTATCGACCAAACACCTTTTGACGCTACAAGGAGGCCCACAAGTATAACGGTCATTCCTAAGTGATTGCAACTATTCAATATGATGAAATGGACCTAAATGGAGCTAAAGATGCAAAGTCACAAAGCCCTGAATGTAAGTGAAGTGTGAATTAGATTAAAACTCAGCAAATAATAGACCAAGACATGTTTACGCATGACTAAGATCATATGGTACTAAGGTCACATGGAGCTAGGATATACATGGTGCTAAGCCCGTGTAAAGTTAACAATGCATAAACAATTTATGGAACTCGCAGTTGAAATGGCAGATGAATCTCTAGGATATCAGAGGTATCAGAGCGCTACAAGACATAATCCCTACATAAAGTTTACACTGGGCTTAAAAAGCAACAAATGGCAGCATTTACGTGACACCACTAACCTTGCATAAATGATAAAAATCTATAAGTGTTTTTAAAAAGGACACCACATCACTTCCTTTTGCTGCCCATACATTGAAAAGCTGCCAGAGTAGCTCACATAAACCTAGTGGTGTGTAAATCCCCTAACACTGCGTAAAGAAGAGTTTCTCCATAAATAGAGACCCTAAGCACACATCTAAAGTGCTCCAAGGCTCCAAAAGTTTTTACAAAGTCTCCTACCTCTTATCTGAGCATTTTGTCTTGAGGTTTGAGCTTTCCTACTCTCCAATATGATTGCTTGAGAGCTCTTGGGTTCTCTTTGGTCCCTTGAATCACGTACTTCCTATTCATTAGATCTTTCTCATAAGATTATCACCTCTCCATCGAGGTTTGCTAGTTAGGGATCCAAGAGCTACTACTATTCCCCAAAGAGTTCTATCCTCTTATAGGGTTCTCTAGTATACCCGATAGCGACCACTCCCTAAGCTGGAGTTATCTTCTTACTACAAGAAGGTCTGCAAACAAATCCAAGTGGAAAAAAGAATAATATTTGGCCTATATTACTTTCGAGTTACTCTTCCTTCAAAGCGTGAACTTCACAAAGAGGTGACATCAATACCTTCCACTTCATCATATAGTCTATGAAGATCCCGATCTATCTATATCGATACACAGTTAAGAACCCACCTAAGGGTCTTATGCTAATCTAATCCGATTTTATGCCAATTAAAAACTCATTAACAAATATATTCTTGCAAGATAGATATACAAGAGTTATAAGCAAGAATAAGCAATATGAACAAAGAGCAATATCCTAGCAATGAGATAATATATGCAAGGATATATAAACTAACACAATGGTGAAATAAACAATCTACAAATGATAGGGCAAAAGACTATGGCGACAAGAAAGAATAAATACTAAGCACAACTGAAACACCAAAGCAAACACAAATAAATGATATGATCACGGAGTTCGGTCTAACCACTTGACCTACGTCTCCGCTCCTCACCTCGAGGAGATCTCCACTATCACAACCGGGTTTTCTACGTTCACCCGATTAACGTTTACACCACACAATACGATTTTCTAGTTTACCGAAAACTCTACAACTAACACACTCTTGTAATCCCACTCAACACCCTCTCAAGTGTTAAACTAGACGTGTCTTCCTCAAGTGCTCGGATACAACCTCTCCCTAGATTCGTCAACTGACGCCACTCCTCTTGGGACGATCCCCGACTCTCGCCACACACTTCTCTCGGTGTACAAGTGTATTACAAAGTGATCCTCACAGTTAAGCACGAATACAACAATAGTTGTTCTCTACAATAGATAAGAACTCAATTAAGCTCGACTCAATATTACAATCTCTCACAACCCCAATTATAATATATATGTAAATACGATAAGCTCAATGTGGGTGTGTGTAACAATGAGATTCAATAAATCAAAGCTAAACTCAAATATAAAATCTAGCTTGAGAACAATGATGCTCAAACAAGTATATAAATGTAAAGCTAGAGTTTGAGTTTAGAAAACTTCTCAATAGATAACAAGAGGTGGAGGGAGAATAGTTAGAAGCTCAAACTTCAATAGATGATCTCCTCAAGCTCTTGTGGAATTAATTCACAAAATCGAAAACACTCAAATGCTTAAAAGCTTATAAACACACTTTAAACAAACTTAAACAAACTTTAAACCCTTGTTAAACTTTCTTAAAACATTCTCTTAGTTCTTTTGAAAAATGAGAGCAAAGGGGGTTTATATAACCACCCAAAACCTCAGCCAAAAACCCCAAAGGAAAAGACTAAAAAACCCAAGAATCAGAAATCTGATTCTGTACAAATATAGCCGTTACAGTGTTATGGGTCGACTCGTCACTATTCATGAGTCGACTCATAACTAGCCATTACAGGCTAAAAACAACTTATGGGTCGACTCATAAAATTCATGAGTCGACTCATCATGCATGGGTCGACTCATCAAGTCATGGGTTGACTCAGCAGAAACAAAACACATTTTCCAGCATTGTTTATGAGTCGACTTATAACAGGCATGAGTCGACTCAACCTGTCTGGGTCGACTCATGATATTATGAGTCGACTCAACAGAAACAAAATGCAAACTACACAACAGTTTATGAGTCAACTCAATACTGTTCATGAGTCGACTCATGACATGCACACAACATGTTTTAAACAGTACATGTCAACATAAAACAGGGTTTAAAAATATCAAATAAATTCAGAAAAATATAAAACTTTGGGAAATGATTATAGACATGATAATAAACATACTACAGAAACTAGTTTTTAAAAAAGACTTCCCAAATGTAAAATATCATCATTTTGCAAGTTGGTCCAAAACATGAAAATGTAAACACATGAGTTTTGACATTTTAGCTAAACCATGTTTTGAAACTTTACATAATGATTATATAGACTTAATAAAATATGTATATGATTATTGTTAAGTCCAAAAACTAAGAATACAATATTTTTACAAAATATGTAATTTCATATATATGAACATGAAAATCCAAAACCGTGCATGTATATATATAACTATATATATACATAGAAACCAAATACGTGTGTGTATATGATATTGAGCTTAGAGTATCTAACACACATAATATAAAACCTAAACTAAGTTATACCCAACCTTGTGATCTTCAACGAAGCTCTATCTTGGTACACTTGCGGATGAAGCTTGAACTTGAATCTTTAACTTGAATTGCATTGGCTTCACTCCACAATTCCGCCAACCTCCATTTGATATGATCGTTATGGCGCAATTCCATCCAACCTCCAATATATTATTTGTCTATAATAAATAACAAAATACAAACACTAGACAAACAATATTAGATGTAAATTGTTTGTTAAATCATCATCAAAACAAGAAGGCCAACACTAAGCAAAAATAAGGAATGAGAAGACCAGCTCCCTTCTCTGCTTGTTCGAAGAGACAGTCGTGATAATGTCCCCCACTCCAAATTTGTGTAGAAAATAAATGGCACGCTGGATGGGGACAGTGTTCCCTTCAAAGGAGGAAATCATGTTGAAATATATGATGAGGTTACCCCTAGGACCATCATTGACAGCTTATTCATCTAATTTGACGAAGAGGCATACTAGAAGTTTTCTGAAGGAAGGTAGTCATCACCAAAATGCAGCAAGGAAGAGTCAAAAATCTCTATCTCAAAATCTAACTCTACTTTTCACGTTGGCTTGACATAGATGCACGTGAATCTATATGCAATGCATGATTATGAATGGACAACGAAGACAATAGTTTTTGTTGTTATTTATGATGGTTAAACAATTAGCTAAATAGGGTCAAAATTATGTAGACATAAGGTTGTTTTACTTGTATATGAGTGCACTTTTTAAAAGATCAAGTTCTACAATAATTAGTTGATCAGGGACAATGTTATCTACACAAATGCATGACATACACATACAAGAATGCAAATCGTATGGGGAGATGAAATAGGTTAGTTGAGAGTACAACCAAAAAATGATTTTGATGAAACAAGAGTTAAATTATTCAATTATGAATATAATTTAAATAATATTGATCAGATCCAAAATTAGAATATGTACATGGAGATATGGTCCTATAAGTTCATGTGTGTCAACATATAGGAAAAACTAGATTCCAGATTATAAGTCTTTAGTTTCTTACTAATTTTGGTTCATCAATATGGATCCAAAATTGATATATTTCTCAAAAACAAGAATCATGATAAATTTATTTTCTAATTTAAAAATCCTTTTATCATATCTCAAATATAAGCAAAGATATAAGCAATTAAGTCAGGAAGGTCAAGCTATCTGTCTAGGATATATGTATTGATTTTAATCATAGATTCGAACTAGCAAATGTCATCTAAATTAGCCCAAACAAGATTCAATTGAAAGATACATCAGTCTATTTTTGAAAAAAATTAATGTTTCTAGAATTGGGAAAGTATAGGAAAAGTTATGCTCAAAATACTAGACGAGTGTTCTTGCTAAAATATTCTACATGAAAATATGTCACAAAAACCGACATGAAATCTATTCCTTCACGCATAAGTTGCATGCAACTCATAACCAGAACTAAATACTACCTTTCTCACAACTTGAAAACAAATATTCATGCAAGATCACATCAATATTGAAGTAAAATAATGAAGGTGTTCACTAGTAGAAAAATGGGCATCCTTGACGGGCTTTCCCGTCAGGGATACGTATCATTGACGGCCTCCCGTCAAGGATACACCGTCAGAAAAAGTCCCGTCAATGATACGCCGTCAGTAATAAGCATTACTGACGGCATCTCCCCTGACGGCTCCCGCCGTCAGGGATGTTGAAATATCACTAACGGCCTTCCCGTCGGGGATGTGCATAACATCCCCGACGGGATGGCCGTCAACGATGTTTATCCCCGGCAAGATCACATCAATATTGAAGTAAAATAATGAAGGTGTTCACTAGTAGAAAAATGGGCATCCTTGATGGGCTTTCCCGTCAGGGATACGTATCATTGACGGCCTCCCGTCAAGGATACACCGTCAGAAAAAGTCCCGTCAATGATACGCCGTCAGTAATAAGCATTACTGACGGCATCTCCCCTGACGGCTCCCGCCGTCAGGGATGTTGAAATATCACTAACGGCCTTCCCGTCGGGGATGTGCATAACATCCCCGACGGGATGGCCGTCAACGATGTTTATCCCCGGCAAGATCACATCAATATTGAAGTAAAATAATGAAGGTGTTCACTAGTAGAAAAATGGGCATCCTTGATGGGCTTTCCCGTCAGGGATACGTATCATTGACGGCCTCCCGTCAAGGATACACCGTCAGAAAAAGTCCCGTCAAGGATACGCCGTCAGTAATAAGCATTACTGACGGCATCTCCCCTGACGACTCCCGCCGTCAGGGATGTTGAAATATCACTAACGGCCTTCCCGTCGGGGATGTGCATAACATCCCCGACGGGATGGCCGTCAACGATGTTTATCCCCGGCGGTAAGCCCGTCAGCAATGCTTGCCAAATTTTAAAAAAAAATGCGTCGACTTTTTTCTCGATTCATCGCATAGATCTACTAAAAGCATCGACTATGCTGCTGCCAGGTGATTGCATAGATGATGGTGAGTAACTCATGGAGCTTATGGGTACATGGATTAGTATTTGTCAATTTATCAGCCTCGAAGACTTGGAAATGCAACACCTTCCACATACACTCAGTAGGAGCCATCATTGAGAGGAAACAGAAAGCTTACAGGGATATGGACAGCATGGGGAAATACAAGGCAAGAACAAATCCCCATTTTAATCCTTGCATATCTACAGTTCATTAATCCAGCACACACACTAACCATTCACACATTCAGACTTTTTAACACATAAAACATAAAACACCACGACAACACCATCAAGCCCTTCATGTATTAATAATAGAGGAATCAACACAAAACATAAAACACCCATCAAGCCCTCTCACCACGACAACACCAGATAACACCAAGCCTAGCAAATTTTAAACCTAAGAGCGCAAAAAATAAAACACCGCAACACAAATCTAACACCCATCAAGCCCTCTCACCGCGAATCCTCCTTGCGAGTTGGATGTCCTTCAGCATGATCGTCACCCTCTTCACATGAATCGCGCAAAGATTGGTGTCCTCGAACAGCCCAACAAGGTAAGCCTCAGCGGCCTCCTGAAGAGCGGCGACGGTGGGGCCGCAACACAAATCTAACACCCATCAAGCCCTCTCACCGCGAATCCTCCTTGCGAGTTGGATGTCCTTCAGCATGATCGTCACCCTCTTCACATGAATCGCGCAAAGATTGGTGTCCTCGAACAGCCCAACAAGGTAAGCCTCAGCGGCCTCCTGAAGAGCGGCGACGGTGGGGCTTAAAAGGTTATTTTAGGAAATACAATTTAGGAGAGAAACCGAATTTATGATTAGTTAGAATTCTCCAACTAACTAATTTTAATATAGCACAATCTGTGGTTTGGCTCTTGTGCTTTCAACTAGAATTTTGCTTTCTTTTCTTCACGTGGTGAACTCATAGATAGCAAAACTTTCAGTTTTTATCATATTAGATCCTAAATTTTTCTTAATTTTATATCAGACCCTCAGTCTTCACATTTCTAATTTATACACCCTAACTCTATTAACTTGTTTTATTCGTTAACAAATTAAGAATATTTATACGAAACCTCTATTGCAAATACGGTGGTTGAGTCGCCAAAGTACACAATAACATAGATATTTGTTCTCTTGCAATAATTTAGAAAGATTTGAAAATGTAAAAGAAAAAGGACAAATATTGCTTTGTTTGGCTTCAATTTTAAGCTCGAAACTCTGGTTATTAGCACCGAGTTTTAAGCCTCCCGTAATGCGATGCACCGAGTTTTGTTCGCTCTAGGTAGGTGGCACAAAAAAATTTTGAGAGGGAGAGCCGAGAGGGTGCAGATGAGAAAGGAAAGAAGCAATTTCCTTTAGGATAGAAAGCATTAAAAGAGAATTTTGAAAGACTAAAATAACCTTTTCTTATTTTAGCTCGTTTGTTATTTTTGTCAATTTAAAAATAAAAAAAAACCTATTTTTGGAGCACCGGAGCAAACCTCTTGGTTTTTCCCCGCATTTTACTATGTTAAATGTATTTCCAAATGCTGATCCATTGATTGGTTAGTCGTAAAAAATTGTTGGATTTGTGAGATGGATTTACGTTGCAAATTAAGTATTTGCAGTTGTAAAATCATTTACAGTTTCAGTAACTGAGATATTTTAATATTCGTTTTTTAGTTTTTACCTCAAAATTGGACATTGTGAATAGAAATTTAGTTACTGACAATATTCTGCAGATCTACTTCCTATCAATCAGGAATCAACCAACCTCTTTGTATGCTGTGCTCTTAAAACCAACCTGTATTCAAACTTTGTGCAGACTTTTCAAAAAATGGTATGTTTGTACTGTGAGCATCTTCTACTCATAATGGGCTGTTTGGTTGTATGTTTTTACCATGTAAAAGGATGGAAAGTGTAAAAAAGTGGGTCCCAATGTCAGCTTTCATCACTTTCAATTGTTTGTTTGTAGTTGTGAAAATAATGTAAAGTGATTTCATATGCTGATGTGACTTGTAAAGTGATTTCATTAAAAAAAACATGATTTTAGAAGAAAGCTGACATTGAAGTCAGGAAAAAATAATAAAAAATAATTCCAACCAATATGATCATTTAAGTAGGGACCACTTTTTACACTTTCCAAACAAACAATTAAAGTTTTATTTTGCAAACCAAACAAGTGTTTTAT
>NW_017972702.1:222037-226938 GCF_001876935.1 Asparagus officinalis
CAAAGGATGGAGATCAATAGTAATCAAATATAAGCAAAGATATAAGCAATTAAGGTCAGGAAGGTCAAGCTATCTGTCTAGGATATATGCTATTGATTTTAATCATAGATGCGAACTAGCAAATGTCATCTAAATTAGCAACGCATAACAAGATTGCAATTTGAAAGATACATAGTCCTATTTTTGAAAAAAATTAACGTTTCTTAGAATTGGGAAAGTATATGGAAAAGTTATGCTCAAAATACATAGATGCGAGTGTTCTTGCTAAATATATTCTACATGAAAATATGTAAAAAAACCTGACATGAAATCTATTCGCGTTCACGCATAAGTTGGCTGCAAACTCAATAAGCCAGTAACTAAATATCTGACGTCTTTGCTCAGCAGACTTTGAAAAGCAAATATTCTATGGCCAGATCAGGCATCAATATTGAAGTAAATAAATGAAAGGGTGTTCCTAAGTGAGAAAATGGTAGCATCGCTTGACGGGGCTTTTCACGGTCAGGGATAACGTATCATTGACGGCCTCGTACCGTCAAGGATACCGGTCGTCAGAAAAGTCGCGTCAATGATGACGCCGTCAGTAATAAGCATTACTGGACGCATTCTTGCCCCTGACGGCTGGCCCAGCGTTCAGGGGATGTTGAAATTATTCACTAACGGCCTTCCACGTCGGGGGAATGTGCATGAACATCCCCCGAGCGGGATGGCGCGTCAACGATGTTTAATCCCGCAAGATTCAACATCAATATTGAAGTAAATTAATGAAGGTGTTCACATAGTAGAAAAATGGGCATCTTGATGGGCTTTACCAGCGTCAGGGATACGTATCATTGACAGGCTCATCTCCCGTGCAAGATACACGTCAGAAAAAGTCGCCGTCAAGGATACGCCGTCAGTAATAGCATTACTGACGGCATCTCCGCGCTGACAGACTCCCGGCCGTACAGGGGATGTTGAAAAATATCACTAAACGGCCTTCCCGTCGGGGATGGTGGCATACATCCCCGACGGGATGGCCGTCAACGTATGTTTATCCGCGGGGTAAAGCCGTCAGCGAAATGCTTGGTCCAAATGTTTAAAAAAAAATGCGTGCGACTTTTTCCTGGCGATTCATCGCATAGATCTAACTAGAAGCATCGACTATGATGCTGCCAGGTGATATGGCATAGATGATGGTGAGTAACTCATGGAGGGCTTATGGGTACATGATTAGTAATTTGTCCAATTTATAGCCTGCGAGACTTGAAATGCAACAACCTTCGACATACATGCAGTAGGAGTCCATGCATTGAGAGGAAACAGAAGCTTACAGGGATATGGACAGCATGGGGAATACAAGGCAAGACAAATCCGCATTTTAATCCTTGCTATCTACAGTCATTAATCGCAGCAGCACACACTAACCATTCACAGCATTCAGACTTGTTTAACACTAAACATAAAACACCACGACAACAACCATCCAAAAGCGCGCTTCTATGTAATTAATATAGAGAATCAAGCACAAAACATAAACAGCCGCATCAAGCCCTCTCACCACAGACATACACCAGATAACACCAAGCTAGCAAATTTTAAACCTAAGAGCGCAAAAAAATAAAAACACAGCTAACACAATCTAACACCGCAATCAAAGCCCTCTTCACCGCGAAATGTGCCTCCTTGCGAGTTGGATTGTCCTTCAGGCCATGATCGTCACCCTTTCACATGACGGCGGCACAGATGTGGTGTCCTCGAACAGCCCAACAAGGTAAGCCTCAGCGGCGCTCACTGAAGAGCGGCGACGGTGGGCTTTCTTGACGCTGGCCGTCCGGAGTTGGACTTGCGGGCGGCCTTGTGGCTAGCTGGCTTGCTTGGGGCGGCTTGCTGCCATGACTTGCGTCCGTTTAGGGTTTTGAATTGAGAAGGGGGTTTTAGGGTTTTATTCGATTTGGACTGAGGGGGTGAAGAGAATGCGGGGGTTTGTAAATTAGAGGGATAGAGAGGGGTTTGAGGTAAGGGGTAGGGGTGTCCAAAAGCCCGGAGCGCCGGCCCGCCCGGTGTGCCGGCGGGCTCGGGCCGGGCCGCGGAAACGCGGGCAGAACCCGGGTCTGGCCCGGGCCGGGGTCGCCGTTGGCAGAGCCCGGCCGGCGGGCCCGGACAGACATTTTTTTAATTTTTTTTAATTTTTTTATTTTTTTATATATAAAATATATGTATATGTTATATATATTGTGTAGTATAATAATAATATATAGTATATATATATATATATATATAATATATAATATACTCTTCTTAGTATATAATTAATATATAAGTATATCTCTCTCTTTATATACAGTATATATATGTTAATATGGGCTCTGTTAATATATGTTAAATATAAGTACATTATAAGTATACAATGTATACTCTCTCTATATATGTATAATATATATATATATATATATATAATATATATAATATATATATATATATATAGTATATATATATATATATATATATATATTATATATATATATATATATATATATATATATATATATAATATTATTATAATATAGTATAAGTATATATATAAGTATAGTCAGTGTATACTCTCTTATATAAGTATATATCAGTATACTCTCTCTATTTATTTAATATATTCTTATATAAATTTTATATATATATATATATATATATATATATATATATAATATATATATATATTATATACTATATATAATATATATATATATATATATATATATATATATAAATATATATATATATATAATAATATATATGATATATATATATATATATATAAGTATAATGTATAAGTATCTCTCTCTATATATGTATAATAATATGTGTGTATATATAAGTTTATATGTGTGTGGTGTTTTTATGTATGAATACAATTTGTTTATGTAATTACTATAAGTATTTACACATTTGTTTATGTATAATATATGTATATGTGTTCAGTGTGTGTGTGTATATATATACATATATATATATTTGAAATGCACATGATACTTTGGGCTACTTAGTAATATAAGTAATATATAAATATTAAGTTATATTCTCTCTTAATATATGTTTATATCTCTTATATAAGTTATATATATGTTAGTATGGCTGCGTCTCTTAATATATGTGTACTGTATACTCTCTCTATATATATATTTATATCTGCTCTCTCTTAGTATATAGTATAGTCTTATATTATACACATATATAAACATAAACTTATATGTACATAATATAAGTATATTTTATATAATAGTATAAATACATAATAAGAGTATAAATATATATTTATATATCTATACATAATATATAAACATAACTTATATGTACATATAATATAATTATATTTATATAAGAGTATAAAATATATATATAAACTATTATATAAATATAATTTTTATGTTTTATTGTTTTTAAAATTTTTAAAAAATATAAAAAAAATAAAAAACCAAAAATCCGGCCGGCCGGCCGGTGTCCGGCCCGGTCGGGCCCGGGCCGGGCCCGGCCAGGACCACCCGGGCACCGGGGTGCCGGGCTTGGTTTTTGCGCCGGCCCGGGCGCCGGTTTTCCGGGCCGGGCCGGGCCGGGCCGGCCGGATGGACAGCCCTAGGTAGGGGTGAGCACGGTTCGGTTAAGACCGCGAAAAAACCGACCGAACCGATCCCGAACACGACCCGAAAAAAGACGGTTTTTGAGTAAAGGCGGTTCGGGTCGGGTTGACGGTTGACAATTTTTCAAACCGACCCGAACCGAACCAACCGAATATATTTGTGCCTTTGATTTGTGGGTTTATTGATGTCTTCGATCACCATGAATAGCAGTTGTAGGTAATTGATTCATACATAACCAATATTCTAATGAGTCGGCTCCTTTTTTGTCTCCACAAAGACCAAAGTCAAAGCTTGCTACACAAAGACAAAGCAAGTCCGTTACTAAAAAATTACAACGTCAGAGTCTAGTATTTAATCCAAAAGGACAAGTTACTTCACTTAAAAACAGTATACATACATGAGCAAGAATAATAAATTGTAGTGAAGTTAAAAAAACAAATACATGCTGGCATAGGGTAATAATAATATATAAAAGATAAATTGAAGTGAAGTTATACTTGATGAAGTTAGAACCGAACAACCGAACCGAACCGCGCCGAACCGATTTGTAATGGTTCGGTTCGGTTTTGAATTGTAGGTGGTTCGGTTCGGTTGTTCAAATTTTGGTAAAAACCGACCCGAACCGAACCGTGCTCACCCCTAGTTTGAGGAACTTTGGGTAGGTGGAATTGTGGCAGGGGTTTTTGTGGATCGTTGGATTGAGTTTTGAATGGACGGTGGAGATTCGTTTGGGGTGGCGATCTGTGTGTTCTTGTTTGGACCAACATCGCTGATGGGCTACCCGTCAGCGATGTTTAACCCGTCAACGATGTTTACATCGCTGACGGTATCGAAAAACTTGTGACGACAACATCTCTGACGGTTAATCTCGTCAGCGATGTAAACATCGCTGGCAGCATTTTCCCGTCAGTGATGTTGCCGTCAGCGAAACCTATTTTTTCACTAGTGGTTGGCTTTATCATTTTCTAGTGCCATGCATGAATAAAAACCCATCTAATCCTACATGCAAGCTAAAATCTACCTAAAAATGTGCATTGCATGATCAAAGTAGCTATTAACCAATGAAAACTAAAATTTAGACTTTCTTGAATCATTAAAATAAAAATGAGGATGAAAATTACCTAATAATTAATGGCTCTAGACTCCTCTTCTACCAAGCTCCTTGAAACTATAACCTTTGCTTGCTTCTTCTACTAACTAATAAAGAGAAAGCTTGAGATTTTGATAATAAAAAGTTGGGTTTTGGAGGATGATGTTGGCTGGCCAAGGAGGGGGGGGGGGAACGGG
>NW_017972702.1:226963-230205 GCF_001876935.1 Asparagus officinalis
AGAGAGTAGATATTATTTGATAATATAATTGGGTTTGGGAGATGATGTTGCTGGCCAAGGAGGGGGGGGGGGGGGGGCGGGGTGAGAGAGTTAGTTTTTCTTTTAAAGGTTAATGAGAGAGAGAGATGAGAGACGGCTTTGAGTGTATTTATAGTCTTGCCCATTTGCCATTGGTAAAGTAAAATAGTGTAAATAAGAGGGTCTTTTATGCAGAACTCTCCACTCTAAACATGACTGCACAAAAAATTGATTAAGAGGGTTTTAACATGGATTTGGGTTAGGTTTATGTTATGTGAAATCAACTTTAATTAGGGTTTAAACCACATGTAATTTGGGTTTAATGCTAAAGACTATTTGTGAAGAAAATTTTGGATTAATGACCCTGATAAAAGCAAGGGCATATTAACATTCTCATGTCATTGGAGTGAGTGCATTAAAATTGATGGTAATAAGATCGGTATTGGTAATGGTATCCAAGTACCAAAATGAGAGAATATGGAATATTACACATGTAATATTCCATATCCTTTTTGATACCCAAATACAATTGCAGATATCAACCGCTGTGTCTACAAAGTCTATTCATGTCTTCCAATATCATGAGAATAAATTATGACCATGTTCTCATTAACGTTCTATTTAATCAAGTTTTAATATGCATATTTAATATCCAACACTTAAACCTGAACTAAAGTTAAACTGAAATGAGAAAGAGTTTTGAAAACAACACAAATGATACATCTAAACAAATTTGGGCGGACATGAGTGTAGAGGAAAATTGCACAAAAACCCCTAATTTTGGCCATAATCAAAAGATTCCACTCACAGCACGTGTTAGGGTTATATAACACTCATCACCCCGCCCCCCCCAAATTATCAATACTTAAAAACGAAATCTCTGCTATACCCGCCCACCCCCCGCCTGGGTTGGCAATTTTTTTGCCATGCTAAGCGCGACGCATTCTCTTTTAAAAAACTCAAATTTTCTTTCAAATAATTAGCTCAAAACAAAAGCAAAGACAAAGGTTATAAGAAAGCTTGGTTGATGAGGAATTCTAGAGCCAACATTAGGTATCCTCTCAAACCTTTCATATCCTTGCTTGCATTTAATTTAAAACCTAAAATTTGGTATATTTGGATCAGTTTGATCATGCATAAACTTTAGTTGAGGAACTAATACTTGCATGGGAGTAAAGATGTATATTCACTCTTGCATGTTATTCTAGAGTGTTAGATTTGTGATTTTTATGCTAGTAATTGTAGGCATATAAAACTGCTTATAGGTCCCTTAGCACAGCTCGGCACAAACCGACGAACCAACGAGGAGACGAGATCGACAAATCGCACGCGAACAACGGAATGAATCCATACACGTTCGGAATCAAGCCAAGTGTTAAAGAATCAACGAGTCATCCAACCGGGAACAGACTCGGACGAATCACGATCGAATCAAGATCAGTTTCGGACTCGAACTCAGAAGCGGATTTACTGCCAAATCAGGAATCAGACTTACTGCCAAATCAGATCAACAAATCAGAGTCTCAATCAACCAAATCACGGACAAAACCGGAAAACGGACACAACACAAAACGACGGAAAACAGCAAACCCAGAGGGGCTCGGCCAAATTTTTGCAGCCACTGTCCTGAGAGCCTATAAATAGGCCTAGAGATGTTCATTTTCAGAGGTCGAACTTTCAAGAGCCGAAACTCTGCCGGATTGAAGAGTGAACTCGGAGCTTGAAGACCAGAAGACTTGCACCATTCAGATCTGATCCTCGGCGACCATCCACGTCAGAAAAGGCAGGATCTCGAGAGGAAGAAAGAACAGATCTGAGATCTACACGAGATCACACTCCAGATCTAAGCTTGGTCTTAGATCTCGAGATCCGAGCGATTATTCCCTTGGTGGACTAATCCCTCCCGGCTATTATTCCCTTCGTGGAATAATACCCGCATACTCGTGTAGATCCGACCGGATCTAGATCGCGCGGTGGTCCACGGATTAACCCCGGCGTTGGCAAAGAACCCACACAAGCAAGCGACCGCAAAACAGGAGCTTGCGATTTGTTCATAAGAGGAAAGTTGTAATTTTTATTTTTTTTTTCTTTGATTTAGTTGTAACCGGATCTATAAAAGACCGGATCTTTGTACAAGATGACAATTATTTCAATGAAGAAGAAAACAGTTTTCCCCGCGAACAATCTGGCGACCACAGTGGGAGCCGCCGATCTCGCTGTCGAGATCGATACGTCGCAACCGCGGATTCCAATCCCGGTCATGGAGGAGGTCGAGTACGAATTCGACCAAGCCAAGTTCGAGGAGTATGTGTCCTCGTCCGGATCTACCTCCCCCCGCAAGTCCAAGAAGTTCTCCTCCTGGAGAAAAGCAGTTCGTTAGTTTGAAGCTGCTCGAGAAGCCAACGAAGCTCTCAACCCAGCTGACGCTAAAGTCGCGTCAGATGAAATTCCACCGACCTCCACCAGGTCAACTCTACTCCCGCCAACGCCTCCACTATTCAGGGCGTTGTGACTCTCTCAAAGAGAGCCCGCCAGAGGCGTCGTCAACGCCTTGCACGCCAACTCGCTAAGGCGATGGAGTCTACGGACGGATTCCGCTACAACGCGGATCTGAAGAATGGAAGAAGCAAACAGCCTCAACCGCCAATGAACGGCGACTCTTACAAGTCGCCAAAGAACGAATGGGTCCGCGTCAAACGGAACCGTTCGACACTTGAAGAGCGTATTCGCAAGCGCCGCGCGATGTCAGCGCAGGCACGGGCTCAAGCTCAGGAAGCCCGTAGAAAGCTGCAAAAGGAGGAGGCGAAGAAGCCACCATTAACCCGCCAAGTCTGGAAGCCTAAGTCTGAAGTGGCGACTCAGGCCAAAAAGCAACCAGTGCAGCCTTCTAAGGAAGGTCAAACTCCGGCGAGTCAACCAAAGTCGCCGTGGAGATCATGCAGAATCATCCCGAAAGAAGAAGCCAGTTTTGGAGCGCCTCGGTCCAGTTCCCGACGAGAGAGGCAAAGCTCCAGTTCACGAGCGTTTGGGCCCGATGAGGAAGCCCGGAACGACTCAACACACTGGGGGTCGTCGTCACCTCCAGTATGACAAAGAGCTCAAGGTAGCTGCGCGCACTAACTTGCGCATCAAAGTCCAAGAGCACGCTGAAGACCCGCGCCCACGAAGGCACGTTTCTAGGCGTGTAACCTTTGAAAGCCCAAAGAAGGCGATCCAACCTCAGA
>NW_017972703.1:0-656 GCF_001876935.1 Asparagus officinalis
TGTTTAAAGGTTTGATCGTTCAATTTGTGGACCTCTCGTTCATGGAAGGAATCGAGAGGGGATTTTGGTTGTGGTCCTAACTGTTTAAAGGTTTGACCAAGATGGGAATTTGAGACGACCCTAACTGTTTAAAGGTTTGATCGTTCAATTTGTGGACCTCTCGTTCATGGAAGGAATCGAGAGGGGATTTTGGTTGTGGTCCTAACTGTTTAAATGTTTGACCAAGTAGACAGTGGGAGTGGGAGTAGAAATCATAGTGGGAGTGTTAACTTGCACAAATTGCTCAGAGGGGGTTCCTGGTGTTAAGTGATAAATACTTAACACGGAGGGGTTTGATAATCGTCAATGATCAGGAGATTAAAATTCTGAATACTATGTCCAGACTCTAACAATGAGAATGTTGAGTGCACAGACGTAGCGGGAGTTTGAGTGGGAGTTTCTTATTCATCATCTTCTTATAGTGACTGGGTTATCCCTAAGAATACACTATATAGAATTCTTTCGGGAGCTTCCCGTTACATGAATTATCCACCCCTAGCTTTCTTCGCGAAACTGGGTCTAACATTATACTCAGTTGCATAATCGGGTTATCTTAAGAATACCAGGCATAGCACTCTCCAGGAACTTCCCGTGAAAGAAAGGAAACAGTTTAGACT
>NW_017972703.1:730-1822 GCF_001876935.1 Asparagus officinalis
TAAGTTTCTTATAATTTCAATATTGCATTCTTATAATATTGTATTCTTATATATTCATTTGCTTTACAGAGAGGCCCGGATATTGTTATGGTTGATCATAGCCTCAGCCATAGCCGTTGGCATCTAGAGGATGAGCGCATAATAGCAGCTGTAGGACGGGCCGGCTTCTTGACATGTTCAAAGCTTCGTTGGATGAGGCTCGATTGGCCCCTACTCACCGCTTTGATAGATAGGTGGAGGCCGGAGACCAACACTTTCCACTTCCGAATGGGAGAGTCTACTATTACGCTACAGGATGTAGCTATGATACTTGGTCTCCGCATAGATGGTCCGTGCGTTACCGGCAGTGATAGACATTTTTGGCCGGACAAGTGTGAGGAGTTGTTAGGTGTAGCTCCAGAGTCAATGCCTGGAGGAAATATTAAATTGAAGTGGCTAAAAAATACCTTCTCGGTGCCGTTGCCTTTTGATGCGCCGCCAATATTGATTGAGCAACATGCACGTGCATACATTATGCACATGATCGGTTCAATATTATTTCCAGATTCGAGTAAAGATAAAGTGCATGGCAGGTATCATTTTTATTAGTATTTACAATTATGTCTGTTGATTTAGCTTATTTTGATAACAGAGTCAATGTTGTGAAAATGCTAGGTGGTTACCACTTATCGGGGACTTGGACACGTGTGGTGCGTTATCGTGGGGTAGTGCGGTTTTGGCGTACCTATATAGAGAGATGTCTAAGGTTGCATTCATGAAAAATAGTGACCTCAAAGGGTGTCTCAGCTTACTGCAAGTATGGGCATGGGAGAGGCTGCATTTGAAGCCGAGACTATGCGTGAATTTACAATTAGACGGACAAATTCCACTAGGATGCAGGTATTATATTTTTTAATGTAGTAAATATAATTGTAGTTATTCATTTGGTACTGAATTTTGAAACTAACACAGATGGAATGTCCAAAAATGTTTTGACGAGACCCCGGCGAGACAGTTAGATTTCTACCGAAATGAGCTTGACCGCATGAAGATTTTTCAGGTATCATTTCTATAAAAACGAGTTTTTTCTTCTATATATCAACTTTCGTTTTA
>NW_017972704.1:0-2272 GCF_001876935.1 Asparagus officinalis
GGTCCACGGCAAACAACCCCGGCGCAGGCAAACAACCCACCAAAGCGAGCGACCGCAAAACAGGAGCTCGCGATCTGTTCGACAAAAGAGAAAGAGTTGTAATTTTCTTTATTTATTTTTGATTTTCATTGTAACCGGATCTAAAAAAGATCGGATCTTTTGTAACCGAAAAACTGTTATTCAAGATAGCAATGGAATCAGTGAAGAAAGCAACGATTTTTCCAGCAAACAATCTGGCGACCACAGTGGGAGCCACCGATCTTGCTGCCGAGATCGGAGCGTCGCAGCCACGGATCTCGATCCCGGTCATGGAGGAGGTCGAGTATGAGTTCGACCAGCAGAAGTACGAGGAGTACGTGTCCTCATCTGGATCAACCTCCCCCCGTAAGTCCAAGAAATTCCAGAAGTTCTCCTCAAGGAGAAAAGTCCGTTGGTGCGAAGAAGTATTTTGTGCATGTTGATCCCTCATTGATCTTTTCGCGTGTTCGAGAGATCACCTCTTTTATCTCACACTTGTTTGCGATATTAGTGACTTATCTGCACATAGGAATTGACTGTGATACGAATTTAGACCCGCACATTGAAACAAGTGCACAGTTGGGACATGTATATGTATTTCCACATATGCTAGTGAGAAATACACTTCTTCGTTCATAGTCCACGTGTTGAGCATGCATTATTATTGATCCGTGTGTTGGATACTTGTCATCTTGGTCCATGTGTTGGACATGCATTTTATTTTAGTCCATGTGTTGGACTTGCATCCCTTTTAGTCCATGTGTTGGACATTTTTGCTAAACCTTGAGCATGGTACACATTTGAGTTTGGGACACGACATTTTGATACCGATAAGACATGATAGCTACCTAGGCTGGGTATGACACTTATGTAGAACACGGCATGGTATTTATGTAGGTCAGTACAAGGTACTGTATTTATGTTCTGAGATGGGTTGTATTTCCTTGTTACTTATTTCTGTTCACGTATTAGACTCTGGGTTTGGTACTTAGGGACTTTCAATTTAGGATATAAGGTATATACATGAGGGTTTCCTTGTCTGGATTATTTCGCTCGACGTACCTATGCCCGTGTTGAAACTTCCTAAGTACTAAAACCTATTGTTATTTTTAGGATAATTGATTTTTATATATATGTATTTCGTGATAACTGTGTTTTCTTATACAACGAGTCCTCCCCCTTGGGGTTGGTTGTGATGTTGCTCGCTAGCGCTTTGACGCTTGTTGTCCCTCCCCCTTTCAGGTCACGAGCCAGGAGCCCGGAGAGTCGCAGGTTGATGGCGACACACTTTAGTGTTCGACTGTCTATTCTAGCTATGCCTTATTTTGGAGCTCCACTATAGACTTTGTTTAGACATTTGAGGACTTTATTCTAGATGTCGTAAAGGCTGTGTGCCTTATTTCCTTTATTCAGACTTGTTGTATTTGAGATGTATTAAGAACTCCAGTTTGTTCATTTTAGACATTGACTTTATATTCCTGTGTGTTGGATGATGAAATACTATTTGATTTTTATCGTTTCATCAGTTATCTCTTGTTGTATCTCTTACTTGCTTTGTACCTACACCTATTATTGACCCACTAGAGTGATAAAATTGTGATGGTAAAACATGTTATTGCACGGTGTAGTGCATGGAAGGTTTGACATTCTTGGCTTCACCTCGGACTGCAGCCTTGTGTGAACCCAGCGGCGTCACAGTTGGTATCAGAGCTCTTGTTCCAGTATCCTTAGGATCATCCTGTGTCGAGTCGTTGAGCTAGGATAGAGTTTCCTAGGATTCATGTATAGAGTCCGTAAGGATTTCCTAGTATGAGTGAGGACGATATATGCGTATATCTCAAAATTTGAGAAATTTTTTTTTTATGACAACTATTTTTATATAAGTTTAAAATATTGGTGCAATACTATATGTTGTGAAAATCTTATTGTGATACGCTATTTATAGAAGTCTATTTTGACTCATATACTCTTATTTTCTTATGATCAGAGAGATGGCAGGACGTGGTAGACCCCGTACTAGGAGAGCTACCCAGCCGGAGTCACAGCAGACCCCATCAAAGCAGCAACCAGCTCAGTCCGAGCCTCAGCAGGCACCACCAGAGCCGCAGCAGGCTCCTCAGTACTTGGTGGATCTTATGGCTCCTCTCATTGCCAGGATGACGGCCATTGAGGACTTGGTGACGACTCATATAGCACCACGGACACCACAACCACCGGTAGCTCAGCAGCAGGGGATACCAGCCATCTCGATCAG
>NW_017972706.1:0-21840 GCF_001876935.1 Asparagus officinalis
CCCTTGGTTCATTTGAAAAGGTTGGATTTTTTGGAGGCGAAGCCCTGCTGGATTAAAGACTCAGATCTAAAAAAGATTCAAACTTTAGGGCTTCGAGGACTTGTTCATCCAGATCTGGTGCTCGGCGATCGTCAACGCCAAATAAGGCAAGAGTTCGAGAGGACGGATCTCAGATCTACGCAGGCGTACTCCGGATCAAAGCTTGGCCTTTGATCCCGAGATTTGGGCGTTTGTTTCCTTGGTGAATCAATCCCCCCCGGCTATTATTTCCTTGGTGAAATAATACCCGTCGTACTGCGTAGATCCGACTGGATCTAGATCTCGCGGTGGTCCATGGATAAACCCCGGCGTAGGCAAAGAACCTACACAAGCGAGCGACCGTAAAACAGGAGCTCGTGATTTGTTCGACAAACAAGGAGAAAGTTGTAATCTTTTTTTTATTTTTCTTTGATTTTCATTGTAACCGGATCTTATAAAAAGAACGGATCTTTGTAACTCAAAAAGTTGTTATTTAAGAGTGCAATGGAATCAATGAAGAAAGACACAATTTTCACCGCGAACACTTCCAACACGTCCAATGCGAGGTTGTTGTGGCAAGTCTGGAGAATGAACTCCTCAGTGATCGGGTCCCGACAATTCATCGCCTAGTTCCAGAACCTTTTGACGAAGGCATCGACCAACTCCCCGTCTTTTTGTTTTTCATCAAGCAACGTTCCGATGGATATTTCGGTGTCGTCGTCGAAGAAGTTGGCGAGGAACTTAGTTTCCATGTCATCCCAGCTGTTCACGCTTCCTGGCTTGAGGCGACGATACCAATCGAAGGCGACTCCACGAAGAGTGCCAACGAAGGACCGTACCATCAGAGGTTCATTACCAGAGATGACACCCAGGTGCGATTTGAAGTAAATCAAATGCTGAGTGGGTGAACCCTCCCCTTCAAACGGCGTGAAGTTAATTAGATTGAACTTCGCCGGATATGGGATCGATTCCCATTCTCTTGGGTATGGACAAGGAATGCCCGTCTTCTTCATCTCTTGAGCGGAAATCAACGTATTGATTTTGCTCTCGAGGTTTTTAATCTTCAAACTTTCACCTGTGTTTTCGCTAGCATTCTCGTTACCACCCCCTGCATTGACGGGAGGAGCATTGGCGTTATGAGTTTCATTCGCACCTGTGTCCTCATCTTCCAGATCAATCTGGTTACGACGACTTGGCTCGCCTTGCTGCCTCAACCAGCCCCTACCCCCCCTTTGTTTTCCTATAAATAGGCCCCTAGGGCCTCCATTCTCTTGGCCTTGGTTTTGGGAGAGGAATTTCAGATCTAGAGCTCTAGCCTTTGAGATCTGAAATTCCAGAGAGGAGCGGCGAAGCCCTGCCGGAGGAAGGAGTCGGGGTTTTCTAAGAGAGCGGCGAAGCCCTGCCGGATCGAGGAGTGAGCGAGCCTTCTGCAGCAAAGGAGCCTCCCCCCTTCTTCATTCCCCTTTCTATTTTCCCTTAGTGTTGCCCTTAGCGGTGATACAAAGGAGAGCTAGTGCCTCGTTTTAGCCGAGACATAAGCTTTACACCTCTGAGATCCCACGCGGATCGACGGGGTTCAGAGTTTCTAAAATCCCCCCGCGGATAGACGAAACTCTGCCCGATTTTATCGGACCAGATCTGAGTGCCCCGGTGGTCCACGGATATCAACATCCCCGTCACAGGCAAAAGACCCACGCAAGCAAGAGATGACAAACAGATCTTGCGTTTGTTTGAAAAGAGTTGTATTTCTTTTGTTTTCATTGTGTACCGGTCTTATAAAAAGGCTATCTTTTTATTTCATTGTAACGATCAAAGTTGTAATGAATGCAGCAATGAATACAGCGACTTTTTCCGCAAACAAGCTGGCGACCACAGTGGGAGCCAACGGCATCGCAACCGACGCCGTCGTGACGCAACCAGCACTCAAGATCGGGGTGAATGAAGAACACGAGCTCGATCAACAACAGTTCAAAGAAGGCCTCTCTTCCTCCTCCTCCAGATCCGCCTCTCCAAACGGGTACAGAAAGGTAACCTCTTTCATAAATGTTTGCAGGTCCTTCGGTTCGAAAATCCAAGACCCTGTTGCCGCCTCTGCACTTGCACCACGCGACGCCCCCGCGTCGTCCAACGTGGTTGAGATCGCAGATCCGGACTCCTCTTCCGCCGAGGAGATGGCCTCTGAAGATACTCCGGCATTATCAAAGAGAGCACGACAAAGACAGCGTCAACGTCTTGCTCGACAGTTGGCCGAGGCTTTGGAGCCGATGGATAGGATCCGCTATAACGTCCTCCGAAGAAGAAACGAACAAATGGGTTCAAGTCAAAAGAACCCGTTCTACTCTCGAGGAGCGAATCCAGAAGCGCCGCGCCTTGCGTGCGCATGCCCGAGCCCTGGTCCAAAAAGCACGAGAAATGCTAAAGGGAGAGACCGTTAAGAGATCGCCGAAATCCGAACGAGTTTGGATGCCAAAGGCCGAATCAATGCCTAAGGTAAAAGCAGGTAATACTGCTCTCCAACCTTCATCAATTTCAGGTCCCGAACCTTCGGTAAAGCCCCACCGCAGCGTGGATTTCCCCAAGTCCAAGAATCTTCCGAACAACCGTATCGATGCTCTACCCGAGAATCGAGGAAAAGCGCTTGTCAAGGAAAGCTGGGGATCGTCGAAGGAGCTTCGAGCCAACATTCAGACTGGGGGTCGTACACAATCTCCTAACAAACAGATCTCTGCAACAACCAGCTCGGCGGTGTGTGCAAAAGACCAAGAGCCCGTTAAGGTTTCACCCTCACAAAGGAGTGATTCCAAACGTGCGACTCTTGCAAAGGCCAACAAGGCAATGTCTACTCAGAAGAAGACGCGTCGGACAGACAAATGCGTTATACCTGAGAACCCATGTGAGCAGCCGATAGGTTACTCCGACTGCGAAGTCAGTGAGTTGTACTATCAGGCTGGGGGTGTGGATGAATCTCGAAAGAGAAACACTCGGGAAGCGGATTCTCACTGTCCGTGTACCAAACTTATCAGGGCAGTATTATCAACTTGTAGCTGCCCCAAGACCGCTCCGCAGAGGGTCTCGATATTCGAGGGAAGTTCCGATGGGACAACGAAGCCCAAATCAAACTCCCACCAAAGAGGATCGGTTGATCGAGATGACGAACTCCTAGAAGTTACCATCAACATGGTCAACAAAGGAAAATCCCCAATCATTTCAAGTGGTTCCGACAATCAAGGCGTTCCCACCAAAGAGGATCGATTGCTCGAGATGATGAACCCCTAGAAGTTACCATCAACATGGTCAACAAGGGAAAATCTCCAATCATTTCAAGTGGCTCCGACCCTAATTTCTCTTTAGGAAGCAGGGTCAATTCGGGAATAGCCCAGCTTCAGCTAGAAGCCGTCGGATATAACAACGACAATGGAGTCCATGAAGGAGTCCATTCCGATGATGAACTCTCGGATTCCTATTCCGCTCTCGCTTCTGACGAGACAACGTCTAGCATAGGACAAGCTCGAGAGGTGCTCATGGTCAATACAGATCAGATAGCCAAAATCATTGAAGAGGCCCTGGCTAAGCAGAAGGAAATCTTCAAGTTTGAAATGGAAGTGGCTATGCAAGAGATGAGACAAATGCACGACCAACGAATCCGAGCTCTGTCGAACAGGCTAGTCGAGTCCAACCATCGCACCCAGAACGCTGCAGTCAACAGCGAGCCGGAGGTGGTCGAAATCGTCATGGCCAACGCACCACCCAAGAATACTGGGGGTGGCCCCACTAAAAATAACAACACTGGGGGTGGCAGAATACTGGGGGTGGCCCCACTAAAAATAACAGCGCTGGGGGTGGACCCACCGGTAGTGATAACACTGGGGGTGGCCATATGATTCCTCTCGAAGCTTATCCAAAACAGGATATGGGTGAGGCCGAAAAGATGAAGGAGCTCGAAAGAAAAATCGAAGCCCTGATGTCTGTTCGGGAAGTGAAGAAGAACGGCATTCCGTGTCCTTACCCGAAAGAGTGGGATTCGATCCCATATCCGGCAAAGTTCAACCTGATCAACTTCACACCGTTCGGCGGGAAGGGTTCGCCCACTCAGCATCTGATCTACTTCAAGTCCCACTTGGGGGTGATCTCTGGCAACGGACCCTTGATGGTTCGGTCATTCGTTGGCACCCTTCGCGGGCCCGCCTTCGATTGGTACCGCCGTCTCAAGCCCGGAAGCATCAACAGCTGGGAGGACTTGGAAGGCATGTTTCTCGCCCATTTCTTCGATGATGACACCGAGGTGTCGATCAGGACACTCTTCGACGAGAAACAAAAAGGCGGAGAGTCGGTGGATACCTTCATCAAACGCTTCCGCAATCAGGCAATGAACTGCAGGGATCCCGTCACGGAGGAATTCCTCTTGCAGACTTGTCAGAACAACTTGTCCATTGACATCTTGGACGTGATGGGAATAGAGCCGCTCAATACCTGGAAAGAGTTGAAGGCTCGAGGAGAACAGGCTGAACGCTTCATCAGAAGGCGAAAGGTCGAGAGAAACCAACCGATGGTTAACCCTCTGGATTCGGATCTCGTACCTCATGATGAAGAGGACGTACCTGCAACGGTTATTGACGATGATCAAACGTCACAACAGCAGCCCTGGGAACAACAGGAGAATTCGGACGAGGAGCTCCAAAACGAGTACTCGTTCAAAGACGAAGACGTTCCAGCTATTTTCGAGACCCTTCTCGAAAACAACAAAATCAAACTCCCGCCCATCACGCATCAAGAGGAAGATGGCGATTCTGCGGATCCAACGTACTGCGAGTACCACAGAAGGATCCTCCACCCCACCAAGGAATGCTTTGCTCTCAAGAATAGCATCCAGACCTTGGTTGAAGCCGGCGTTATAACGCTAGGGTAAGCCAATTGAAAACGGCAATACTCCAAAGAGTACAAGAGTATAAACTGTTCCTCAATACTCCAAAGAGTACAAGAGTATAAACTGTTCCTCAATACTCCAAAGAGTACAAGAGTATAAACTGTTCCTCAATACTCCAAAGAGTACAAGAGTATAAACTGTTCCTCAATACTCCAAAGAGTACAAGAGTATAAACTGTTCCTCAATACTCCAAAGAGTACAAGAGTATAAACTGTTCCTCAATACTCCAAAGAGTACAAGAGTATAAACTGTTCCTCAATACTCCAAAGAGTACAAGAGTATAAACTGTTCCTCAATACTCCAAAGAGTACAAGAGTATAAACTGTTCCTCAATACTCCAAAGAGTACAAGAGTATAAACTGTTCCTCAATACTCCAAAGAGTACAAGAGTATAAACTGTTCCTCAATACTCCAAAGAGTACAAGAGTATAAACTGTTCCTCAATACTCCAAAGAGTACAAGAGTATAAACTGTTCCTCAATACTCCAAAGAGTACAAGAGTATAAACTGTTCCTCAATACTCCAAAGAGTACAAGAGTATAAACTGTTCCTCAATACTCCAAAGAGTACAAGAGTATAAACTGTTCCTCAATACTCCAAAGAGTACAAGAGTATAAACTGTTCCTCAATACTCCAAAGAGTACAAGAGTATAAACTGTTCCTCAATACTCCAAAGAGTACAAGAGTATAAACTGTTCCTCAATACTCCAAAGAGTACAAGAGTATAAACTGTTCCTCAATACTCCAAAGAGTACAAGAGTATAAACTGTTCCTCAATACTCCAAAGAGTACAAGAGTATAAACTGTTCCTCAATACTCCAAAGAGTACAAGAGTATAAACTGTTCCTCAATACTCCAAAGAGTACAAGAGTATAAACTGTTCCTCAATACTCCAAAGAGTACAAGAGTATAAACTGTTCCTCAATACTCCAAAGAGTACAAGAGTATAAACTGTTCCTCAATACTCCAAAGAGTACAAGAGTATAAACTGTTCCTCAATACTCCAAAGAGTACAAGAGTATAAACTGTTCCTCAATACTCCAAAGAGTACAAGAGTATAAACTGTTCCTCAATACTCCAAAGAGTACAAGAGTATAAACTGTTCCTCAATACTCCAAAGAGTACAAGAGTATAAACTGTTCCTCAATACTCCAAAGAGTACAAGAGTATAAACTGTTCCTCAATACTCCAAAGAGTACAAGAGTATAAACTGTTCCTCAATACTCCAAAGAGTACAAGAGTATAAACTGTTCCTCAATACTCCAAAGAGTACAAGAGTATAAACTGTTCCTCAATACTCCAAAGAGTACAAGAGTATAAACTGTTCCTCAATACTCCAAAGAGTACAAGAGTATAAACTGTTCCTCAATACTCCAAAGAGTACAAGAGTATAAACTGTTCCTCAATACTCCAAAGAGTACAAGAGTATAAACTGTTCCTCAATACTCCAAAGAGTACAAGAGTATAAACTGTTCCTCAATACTCCAAAGAGTACAAGAGTATAAACTGTTCCTCAATACTCCAAAGAGTACAAGGGTCATAAATGGGTCAACCCGAATTTACCCATTTATTAGGTGGGTTGACCCGATTGACCCGTCTAACCCTTCGTCTAACCCGAATTTACCCAAGTGAACCGATGGCAGACCCGATAATCCTTCGTCTCTCATTCTTCATAAACGCGATGCAGAGAGAAAAAAAAAGGAGAGAAGCCCTAGATTTTCCATCACTAAGCTCAAGCGGCGGAGAGCGGCGGCGATTGGAGAGAGGTGACGACGAGTGACGGTGAACAAGTGGAGTCGATCGAAGAGCGACGACGAGCAACAAACGGAGAGAATAGTTACCTCGTTTCTCATCGGCGATCTCAGTCGACGCTCTGCGATCTCCGTCAAAATTGTCGTCGGCGACGGTCTGCGATCTCCGTCATCATCGTCGTCGGTGGCGGAGAAGAGCTTGCCGAGGAGAGAGACGAGGAAGACGGCGAGCGTCGAGCCCGCTGTAATTTTTTTTAACCCTCTCCTTCTCTTATTCTCCATTTTCCCCTTTTCTACTTTTCTAATTTTTCTTTTAGCCCACAATTCTCTAGTTATAGATTTTGGGATTTTTTCCCCTTATAAATGTAGTTCATGACGATTTCGTCGTCGCATTTCTAGACATCAATCCTTCAGGTGATTACTCTTTTCTGTTTGAATTTTTGTGTGTTTTTTTATCATTTTGGGGTTAAATCTCTTGAAAGAAATTGTCCGTCCATTTGATGCATTTAAGATAATTAAATTCAGGTATCAGAAAATAGAGAGAATGTAGTAATATGATGAATGTGGGTAGATTTTCGGGATTATTTTAACATTTTTCTTATTGGAAGGAAAATAACCTCAATTTTGACCACAACCCTAATGGTTCTATTTGCGATGAGCATTCTAAATTATTTTTAGTAATCATATGTTATTAGGAGAAGCTTTGTTAACACTTGGGTCGTAGTAATCTGCATAGTCACTGAAGAAGTTGTTACCAAGAGCCACAAATAAGGACGGAAAATAGACATATAGATGTTTTGCTCTGAACAAAGTTCTTAGCTGAAAAGTCTGATGAAATCTTCTTCTTTTGGTTTTGAGGTCATTTTTGAAAGGTGTTATATAACCCAACACTCACTGTCAAAATGTGCAAGGCAACTCAGCTAATTGTGGTTGTTAAGTGGTTTTCGCTGTTGATAATAGTTGTAATTGATAATATGGATTCGATGGGCTTGGTGAAATGGTGATTATTTATGAGCTTCTGTAAAATACAATACCTTTATATCCAAAGTGTGTGACAAACCCTTGATGCGATTAGATACTTGAGCAATGTGATTTAAGTCCTCAAATCAACTCATAGAGACTGGGTCCTTTGAACTTGAAAGAAGGATTTAAAAGATTTCCTATTCAAATTCAACAATGAGCTATTCAAACTACAACACCTATTCAAGTTCATGTACAATATTTGAGAGTGCACACAAATCAACTCGTTGCAGTATCTCTGTGTAACAATTTTGTTACTGATGTAGAGAGTCAAATATATGTTCAGATTTTGGGAAGTTCTGGCTAATTCATATTCTGTCTGTCACTTCATAAGTATTTACACACAACTTTTGTCGCATACACAGAAAGCTGCTTTGTGTTTGAAGGACACTTCATCGCAACTGTAAATACACATATACATGGGTCATATCTATGCATAAACCAGTGTCATTAATAAAACCAAAGTCCTTTAACAGGCATACGCATCATGTTTTCGTTTCTCTATTTTTTCATAATTCTCCACAATCCATCTAGAAACTGTAATCGATAAAGTTTTGTTACCAAAAAAACTGAAAACCCAAAAGAGGTACAGCTAGAGAGAAACATGTGGAGCGTTCATCTGAATTTAGCTAAGTATTCTTAATTTTCCATATTTGGTGCCCCCCGATTAAGTGAGTTGATCATTGCATGCCATTTATTTGGATTCCTTTTGCTTTTCTTTTTGTATGCGGAGCTGACAGAATTGGTTTTCTTGCATTGCATTTTTCCTTATCCTTTTGTTTTGTCAGTATTTCTTTCACCAGAAGAACTTCTCTTGCTTTCCTTCACTGGGTTTGTCCCCCTTTGAGCGGGTGGATTTGGTTCCCTTTGGCCACTTGACTGACCATCAGTGTGACCCGAGAAACTGTTGTTATCTGATACTGAAGACAATCTCTTCTTCACTGAATCCTCTTTGTTCTTGCTTTCTGTTTCTCTCTCTCCCTTTGCATCATCGGGAGTCCTTTGATGAGGAGCCTTTGTCCTTTCTTCTACATCTTTGTTTCCAAACTGAATTTTCTGGAATTCCAGTAGTCTACCCTTCAATGCAGACATCGATTCAAGACATGAACTCATTGAGTTGGAATGAGTCTTGTTCCCACATGAACCTCTTACATCTCTTAGCCTCTTGAGGAAGTCTTTCCTTGTCTCTGGTGTAGCTTGTTTGTCGTCATTTGAATTCATAGATGAATTGTGTGATTTCTCTTTTAAAGATAAAGATGGAAGCTTCTCGCTTGTAGACTGAGGCTCACTGCATCCATCATGTGAAGCAAATGATGTAAATCCTTTATTTTCCTTGTCTGTGGTGTAGCTTGTTTGGCATATATTTAGCAAATAATTGTAAAATTGTCTGTATGTCCTAATGTTGCCATACATGTTTCAGATATCATCACTGAATCTGTTGAGGGTGATATCAGATCAAGAAGGAAATCCAATTGAGGAGCTCAATGCTGGTAGAATTTGCGACTGGTTCTTGAAAGACAAGCTCAAGAGGGAGCAGGACTTTGAGTCTGCAGTCCTTCAATGGGATGATTCTAACTTCCATATCTAAGTATTGCTTGAAATGCAGAGAGCTTGAAATGAACCTGTTTGTGAAATTGGATTTGTTGCAGAGAGCTTGAAATGTACCTGTTTGTGAACCTGTTTAACATTCTAATGGGAGTAATCTTGCTCCAATTTTTTTTGATGCATATGTATGTAGAATGACATTTTAATCTATTTTATACAGATAATTATTGTTTACTTAAAGGGTTGTTGGAGCTTGTCTTATTTTAGCAATTTTAATTGAGTTGTGCGCAGAATTTAAGCCCAAGTCCTTGCAGAAGTTGGTGCTGCCCTGAATGCATATTTAGTTTTCAGACCTGGAAATTTTGGTGTTTTATTCTGTGTCAACATCTACTTTTTCTGGATTTCATTATCAATTTAATATTCAAGAAGCAAAGGAGAAAGGAAATGTCATTGTTTGTATTCTCTGTTTGTCTTATTCTGTTTCAGTTTTAGTATTTGGTGGAGAAAATCACTTAAAAGAGTAACCCGTTTAATATTCAAGAAGCAAAGGAGAATGCCATTGTTTGAAAGAATTTCACTTAAATGTTTAGTATTCTCTACCATTTGGGTTATATGGGTCGGGTCGGGTAACCCGTTTAATAAACGGGTTGGATCGCATTGACCCATTTATTAAACGGGTCGGGTCGGGTCACACTTATACGGGTCGGGTCAAATTTTATATGGGTCGGGTCGGGTCGGGTCGACCCGTTTGCCACCCCTACTTATAATCCACGTGGTTTAGCTAAAGTGTTTAGTTAAAAATAAAAAATAAAATAAAAAAGGGCTATAAATCATTTTTAATTGGAGAGTGTTTGACAAATGAGTGAATTATAATCCATCATCACTGTTAATATGATTAAATTGGACAAGACTCTAAATTTAAATATTTAATAGAGTTTAAAATTATCTTAAATGTTGAGGGGTAAATTTGACAAATACTTGGTCAAAACTGTATGATATATAAGCCATCAAAAAATAAGTTGGGTTAGATCATATTATTTTTTTTGGGGCTTATAAGCCGAAATAAGCCGGTTGTCAAACATATTGTAGTGACTTTTGTGGCTAGTTTGACCGGTTATCAAACATGCTCTAAAAATGTCCATATTCTTAATATCCTGCATCGAAGTTTTTAATCTTCCAGTTGTTTTGAAAGTTTTTATCAATTGAATTGGTGAATACGAGAGGTTCAAAGCTTGAGGAATTTGCATCTCTTGCTTAGGGATCTATATACTCAAACTTTATGGGAACTAGCAATGTAATGAGTGGGTTTAGGTGTTGGAAGTTCTATGCTAGAGTCGTTCACAAATTTATTCACAAAATCGATCAGCTTCAACAATATTTATCAAAATCAATCTATTTTTAGCCATATCCATAGTATGTGCTGAAACTAGGTCAATTTTGAAAAAAAAGGTTTACGAAGTGCATTGGATTGGAAATCCAGTAGAATTTAACTAGTAATTAAACTTTTTATGGGATTGCCAATCAAGTTTAGTTGTTAGTTAAACTCTACGGGATTGCTAATCTTGTGGACTTTTGTGTGCATTAAAACTCCACATGATTGGGAATATGTGGAATTTATTTGCGAATCCATAGAGTTTACTTTATAGCCCGGAGTCTACAACTGCCACGCCACTCCTGTTATGTACATAATAGTAGCACATAAACAATCATAAAAGGTCATCATCCAAAATAAATATACATTCCGAATATACACAATAATATAACAAATATCTCTTCAAACAATACAAACAACATCCAAAACGTAAACAAAATGAAAATATACACAATCATAAAATAATCATTATCTCCCTTATATCAATCCAAGCGCAATCCACAAAAACACAATTCAAATCTCATGTCATACATCCAAATATGAAAGAAAGTCACATATATTCAATCATTCCTCCCCTCCTCCTCTCACTCTCTTACTATTTCCCCGTCCCCGTCCCAGACATCCATCAACATGAGCCTCGATGATCTTATTATGTGGCTATACACGTGGATGTATAGGTGGTGGTTGTGTAGATGGATCATCCTCCTCAGATCAAGCATTGTGAGAAGTGACATCTCCATAATCAAGAACACAGTGAGAAGTGCTAGTTTCACCATCAAGCACATTAGAAAATCCCGACTTACGTCTTCATCATGTGTACACTGTCGTTATATGTATTGGCATATCCTGTCCTCACTTCCTTCATTATCATTGACGTGATTCCTATGGAACACAATGTCTATTGTCCATTTGATCTTGTTGAATATTGATAATGATATTGGATCATCAATATCAGGAATGCTCTCATGTATATGCTCTTCGATCTCATCAACTGCTAATATATGCATTTTGGTCAAAAGATAAATAACTTATATCCTACGATTTCAAAGAAGTGGATTTTTTAGGGATATTAGCATTTAGAAATAAATTTTAGAATTGCTTTTAGGGATTATTGATATATTATTTGTTTGCTTTATAACTAGATGGCTAGCAACAACACGAACACTACTTCAGCTCGTGAAAGGGATTTGCACTAGACTTTGGGGCAAATGTTTGATGGTAGAAATGTACGTGGATCTGGTTCTGGAGAAAATCAAATGGATGCAGATGTTGTGTTGCAGATGATGCAAAATCTCACAAATGTGATGCAAAATCAGTAGCAACAACTTAACAAACAACAAAATTCTCGAGACAATGATCATCCTCGATTGCGAAGCGGTATGGTAGAGTTTAAGAGGTTATCACTACCTATCTTCGAAGGAAGTGTTGATTCTATGGTAGCTGAAGACTGGATCACAGAGATGGAGAAAGTCTTTACTTATATGGAGTGTCCTGATGGAGAAAAAGTGGCTTATGCAATATATATGTTAAAAAAGGACGTGCATACGGCTGGTGACAAATGCAGCAGAGGATTCCAGGAGATGGTGCTGACCAACTATGTTGGGAAGAATTTAAGAAAGTCTTCTATGAGAAATACTTTCCAAAGACTGTTCGCCAGCAGAAGGAGAAGGAATTCCGTGATTTGAAGCAAAATGATAAGACTGTGGTTCAGTATGAGAAGGAATTTACTTATCTATCCAAGTTTGCACCCCAGTTTGTTGTAACTGAAGAAGATAGAGCACGTCGTTTTGAGGAGGGTCTGCAACCCAAGATAAGATTTTAAGTGAGCTCTTTTGAACTCTCCACTTATGCAGCGATATTGAAGAAAGCTTTAGTGATTGAAAAGGAACGAAAAGAAATTTTCTCGGTTGATAATCGCAAGAATGATGATATGAAGAAGAGGTTCAGATTAGACGGACGTGGAGGTCACAACAAGAATTGGCAAAACAAGAGACAAAATGTGGATTCAAAAGGAAAGCAGACTATGAACCAAAAGTCGATGAGATGCACCATATGTGATAAGCCTAATCATGAAACGAAGAATTGCTGGAGAGTTACAGGTGCTTGTCTGAGGTGTGGGCAAAAAGGATCACAAGATTACATATTGTCCTAAGTTGAATGAACTCCAGGTCATAAGACATCTCAACGTGATCAGCGTCCTCAAGTGAAGGCTTGAGTTTACTCTGTAACCGAGCAAGAGGCTCTAGAAAATAATGATGTGGTGTCAGATACTATACCTATATTTTCTGCTTTTGCTCGAGTACTATTTGATTCTGGAGCTTCGCATTTTTTTATTGCTGCACAATTTGTTAGACAACAAGAGTTGCCATGTGATACACTAGAGCATGAAATGCATGTTAGCACACCAGGAGGTAGCATACTAATACCTAATAAGTATTACAAATGTAAGATAAAAATAGTGGATTTGAAGCTTCCAGCGACACTGATCATCCTTAATATGCATGATTATGCCATCATTCTAGGAATGAATTGGTTATCTAGAAATCATGCATCTATTCTATGTCGAGAGAAAAGAGTAGTCTTTAAAATTCCCGATCAATTAGAGTTTTTCTTTGAGGACAGTAAGGTGCAAAAACCTATCCGCATTATATCAGCCCTTCAAGCTCATCGCATGTTGAGAAGCGAGTGAACTGGTTTTCTAGCATCAGTGCAAGTCTTAAGCCAGAAAGAAGTTAGTCTGGATCATATTCCTATCATGCGTGGATTTTCCGATGTCTTTCCAAAAGATCTCCCTGGAGTGCCACTCGATATGGAAATAGAATTTTCTATTGAAGTAGTTCCAAACACAAGTCCGATCTCAAAGGCCCCTTATAGAACGGCTCCAGCAAAACTAAAAGAACTTAAGGAGCAGTTGCAAGAACTTCTAGATAAAGGGTTTATTAGACCCAGTGTTTCACCTTGGGGCACACCGGTGTTATTTGTGAAGAAGAAAGATGGTAGCATGCAGTTATGTATTGATTATCGAGAACTCAATAAGGTGACTATACAGAATAAATATCCCTTACCAAGAATTAACGATTTGTTCGATCAATTGCAAGGATCTCATGTGTTTTCCAAGATCGATCTACGATCGGGCTATCATCAATTGAAGATTATGGCTGAAGACATTTTAAAGATTGTATTTCGTACCCGTTATGGTCATTATGAATTTCTTGTGTTACCATTCGGGTTAACAATACCATTCGGGTTAACAAAAATGCACCTGCATTTTTCATGAATCTCATGAATAGAGTGTTCAAGCCCTTCTTAGATCATTTTGTGGTGATATTTATAGATGATATCTTGATATATTCGAAGAACCAGAAGGCTTAGATCATTTTGTGGTGATATTTATAGATGATATCTTGATATATTCGAAGAACCAGAAGGAGCATGAGGAACATCTACGGTGCGGTGATATTTATAGATGATATCTTGATATATTCGAAGAACCAGAAGGAGCATGAGGAACATCTACGGTGCGTGCTCGGTGTTTTGAGAAAGGAAAAACTCTATGCAAAATTTAAGAAGTGCGAGTTTTGGTTAGATAATGTGTCTTTTTTAGGACATGTTATTTTGAAGGATGGAGTCTCAGTAGATCCAACAAAAATTAAAGCAGTTGTGAATTGGAAAAGACCAACAAATGTTCATGAAATCTACAACTTTCTTGGCATGGCAGGTTATTATTGGAGGTCTGTAGAAGGATTTTCTCATATTGCCTCACATTTGACCCGTTTAACTCAAAAGGGAATCAAATTTGTTTGGTCTGAATGATACAAAATGAGTTTTCAAGAGTTAAAGAACATACTAGTATCCGCACCAATTCTCACTATACCAATTGCAGGAAAAGATTTTACTTTGTATAGCGATGCCTCTCATAAAGGTTTGGGATGTGTGCTCATGCAAAATAGAAAAGTGGTAGTTTATGGTTCTCAACAATTGAAACCTTATAAGCAAAATTATCCAACACATGATTTAGAGTTGGAGGCTGTTACTTTTGCCTTAAAAATTTAGAGACATTATCTTTATGGAGTGCATTGTGAAATTTATACCGATCACAAGAGTTTAAAATATATTTACAAATAAGCTTAACAACAACCCGTAAACTTAACAACAAATCCCTAAGCTCAACAACATGATGAGACCTTCCTATACAACCATTATCTTTGCTCTAAATTCCATCAGAGTGGGTGAATGTAAATGGCTCTCTCCAATGAGCTTGTCCAATAACAGGACAATTATGATTCATAAGTACAGTGAATACAATCAATTCAGTTAAATCAACGCGTGAATCATATAGGAAGGTAGGCATATGACGGTGGAGATAGTCCTCTGGCTTACGTTTACACTGTACTCATTGTCCAATAACAGGACAATTATGATTCATAAGTACAGTGAATACAATCAATTCAGTTGGATCAATGCGTGAATCATATGGGAAGGCAGGCATATGACGGTGGGGATAGTCCTCTGGTTTACGTTTACACTATATATATACAGTGTAAATGTAAGCCAGAGGACTATCTCCACCGTCATATGCCTGCCTTCCCATGTGATTCACGCGTTGATCCAACTAAATTGATTGTATTCACTGTACTTATGAATCATAACTGTCCTGTTATTGGACAAGCTCATTGGAGACAGTCATTTACATTCACCCACAGCTGATGGAACTTAGAGCAAAGACAATGGGGATAAAGATAACAATATTAACGTTCAAAACGTTGATCTTCAAGATCTCAAAAAAGGGGGAATAGCTTCATCAGCGGGAGGGCTAGCCAAGATCTTCATCAGCGTGCGTCCTTGTCACCATGATCTTCATCAGTGTGAGGGCTAGCATTGATCTTCTGGTTTATGGTGACAAAGGGGACTTGAAGATGTAGGAGGCCTTTTGGAGAGGATAATCTTAGGATTTACATATAAAGGAGTGAAGGTCAACAGAGAGTCGGTGACGGGGTCATAAAGAGTGAACCGAAAGGTTATCTTTACTATCCTATAGTTGAACAGGCTAAGGGATGGTGATGTTGACGTGTAGGATGTGGGGATAGGTAGGAGTCCATGCTATCTTAACTCTCCTCATTGGAAACTATGAAATACATTGAATGCAGTAGCAGTAAATCTATCTCTCGGTGACCCTGACAACCAAGTGCAAGTGAATAACATTAAACTTAACATTCAAGCGATAAACTTAACAACCAAATAGTAACATTAACAGCCAAACCATAATCTTAACACTTGTAACGATATACTTGATAACAAATCCATATACATGACAATAAAACGCTAAACTATATAGGCTCGTTACAAGTTGCACGATTGTGACCCTCCACGTTGCATCGAGAGCACTTAATAGGAGGGTGTTCAACGACCTGTTGTTTATTCGTCTAGTGCATGGTCTTCCACATCTTTTTTAGTGAGAGGAGGCTTTAACAATCGATCTTCTGGCGGTACAAAGTGTTTCTCGTAATCTGGGATGAGAAAAATGATCGGTGCATAACTTGCTCTGAATACGTCAACAGTCATATACCAATCACAATATTGATAAATTTCTCATATTATCTATGTAATTGCAGCGCACACATGTTTGCAAGGAATGTAGGTGATGTCCTAGGACCTGCATGAACATGTCCTATGCTTCAAATCTACATGGCAAGTTTTATTGGACTCGACTTCCATAATATCTTCCATCGAATGTTTAATGGCTAAGCAGCTACCATACTGAATATTTTTGTATAACATCATCTCCACTTCCGGGCATAAGTATCCAGACTATTTCTGACCCATTAGTCTCCATTCATGCATGCGTTACATTATTTGCTTCCGTATGGTCTCAACCAAAGGTAAGATTTGTAACAATCGTGCCTTTCTTATCCAGCTATTGAAGGACTTAACTACGTTTAAAATAACATGGCCATACCTTAACAACAAAACTCTAACATTAACAATAAATCCATAACCTAAACAATAAATCTCTAACCTTAACAACAAAATTCTAAACTTAACAACAAAACCCTAGTAGAAAAATTCTAACCATAACAATAAAACTCTAACCTTAACAATAAAACTCTAGCCTTAACAGAAAAACTGTAGACTAACTCTAACCTAAACAACTATAATGGTGCTGTAACAAAATAACATTTAAACCAAGCTATCTTACCTTATAGCAGGAAAATGCGTGTTTGCCCTTCTCTCCAGGGAGTATTCCATTGCAGTGACGTAAGCCCTGTGATCGATCGCTGCCAATTCTTTTATGTCATCATCCCATTCAGAAATTGTGCACTTATAAGTCACAGATTGTAACAGTTTTCTCAACGTAGTGGCGACATTTGCCTTGTGCCCAAAATCTTTCATCTTCTTTTTGAAATTCTTGACTAGATGTAAAACACACCTTGAATGGAAAACATCTGAAAAGAATTCCTCGACTGCTGTCCTAATACCATTGTCGGCGTCAGAAATCATTACCAGCCGATGTGGAGGTTGGTAAGGATTTTTCCTAGCATATAGTAACGTCCACAATCCTTATAAGAACCATTTCCAGTTAGCCTCATTCTCCTGGTCGCATACGCAATAAGCAAGGGGAAATATTCTCTGGTTGTCATTATACCCAGTGGTACTATGTAGTATGCCTCTGTATCGATCTTTAATAAATATTCCATCCAAAAATAATAAAGGCCTACGCCCAACAATAAACCCTTTAATACAGGTATTATAACTAATGAACAAACACCTGAACCTCCTGTCATCAGCATCAATAGCAACACGACTCCCTGGATTAGTTACATGCGCCATGGATTCATACCTGCATAAATATAACAACAAAGTAGTAACCTTAGCAACAGATTCATAACCATAACAACTGATCTTTAACCTTAACAACAAACACGTATACTTAACAACGAACCAATAACTTTAACAACTAATATGTATAGTTAGCAATCAATATGTAAGAGTGATTTCAGAAGAATAAAAAAGAATATACCATCTCAGTGAATCGTAAGCCTCATCATCGTCACCGATTAGCTATCTCCTTGCCCCACCATGCTTTATTGTAGTTAATCTTGATGCCAAAATTAGAGAGCATGTCGTTCTTGATATCAACTACATGAAGATATGGTCTAACCTTCAAAACAGCTTGTATTTGGCCAGCGATGAACTTTCTTGATGCCCTTAAGTTGCCAGCATTTTCTCCATGTTGACCATAAGTGTGGATAAATTCGAAATTGTTTATGGACATGATAGACGAATTTCTGAGCGGGGAAGCAAACAACATCCAAGGGCAACCATGCGTATGCTTGAATCGGCAATAAACTCTTATGCGCCTTTGTTCATTATGGTAAAAATCATATTCGAACCGTTTAGCAATTGAAAAGTATTGAAGTGCTAATCTAACTTCAGCAGCACTATCAAATTTCTGACCAACTTCACGTATAGCGGTCAACCACTCAGTTAGGATCTTTGTTTGGTGGTTAATCATGTCTTCCAGCAGCATGATCGAGTTGCCGGTGGGGTTTTCATTAGGAATACGCTCATCGTTATAGGTATGGGTGAACGTGGTATCTATGCATCGTAAATTTGCTGTCGGTATGGTCCTGAAGAAGTAAAAAATTACATAACCTCAGCAATGAACTCCTAACCTTAACAGCCAACTCATAAACTTAACAGCCAACAACAAACACCTAACCATAGCAGCCAACTAGTATACGTAACAACAAACTCATAACCTTAGAAAAAAAATCTTAAACCTATTTCATAAAATAAGCCAAACAACCCAAACCTTAACAACCAGTGCTTAACCTAACTTTGACAACCAACTCATAACCTTAACAACCAATGCATAAGGTTAATAACTAGTGGAAAAACCTATCAGTGAACTCATAAGAAAATCTGAAGTGTAATGCCTACGTATTTTTGGCGTAGTCTGTATGTTCTGTGAAGTTGAGGATTCCCCAGCGAAGGTAGCATACAAATTTGCATATGTAAAACGATTATGACGACAATACTCGAGCATCAAATTTAAGTCATCGTCATTGTCAATTGAAATACTAAATTTCTTTTTCTTTTCGCATATGAACTTCAGTAAAAGAGATTGCATTGGTATTTTAAGCCTTTTTGACACTTTGATATTTCAAGCTGATTATTTTTGTATTCTCTTTGATAATAACGAATACACCATCACCATCTTTGTTGCCTTTTGCCTTCGCTACCACGCAAAGAAGAGATCCATCCGTCATTTTATTACAGGGAGTAGTTAAAGAATCAAAAAGGATTTTATTGCAGAGAATTAAGTGGAAGGAACATAGTAGTTGGGGTAATAGAATGAGGAGGAATTCAGGGATTTTATTACAGTGGGAAGGGGAATAGATATGGTGAGAATTTGGAGGGAAGTGGGAATTTTTCGCCCTAAAAAAAGCATCCTAATCACCATTTAATACTACAATATCAACACCATATTTTCGACGTGAGAGGGCGACAGTTACAGACTGTCTAGGGGTATTTTAGGCATCTCGTAAGGGGTTTAAATGACGTTTCGCTTGGAGATTCGTTTTGAGGGCTGGAAGAAAATCGCGGCGAATTTTGGGGGCAAAGGGGGGGGGGAGCACGTTTTGTTTGGTTTTGGAGGCTGGAAGCATTTTTACCTAATATTTATATAGTTCTATAGAAGTTGTGCTGCTTTACGATACTAGGAGGCAGAGCGTCTTTAGGATCAAGCTATAGCTTTGAAGCAAATTACTACAGGATTTTTTGCCTGTGACTTTTTACGCTATTACTTCTTATGGAATTTACAGTTTAGTGTCAAATCTCAGGATTTGGGGAGCTTATCAGTTGATCTAGTCAATACTTGATGATCACGTCAATTATGCAGGATTGTTTGGTAATGCGTTATCTATCCTAGTTACTACTGCCTGTCTCATGTACCAAGTCCCATGTCGTATTGGAGGTTCACATGTTCGTTTGTTTGCTGGAGGATGCTGTTGGAGAAAAATCTTTCATGCTTAGGGTAGTGCCCCTAAATGGTCTGTGTTTTAAGCCATAATTTCCACACCCATGGGTGAAATTGAGAGGACTAGAATCTTAATTTAATTTCTTATATACTGAGTTTATTGTCGTTGTTGGAGTCTTCGGAGATTATGGTTTAGTACGTAGTTCAAGTCTGATTACCACGTTACGGCACTTCAATAGATGGAGGTACGTAGAAGATATACCCGTTATGTTCCCTTGCATTACGAGCTAGGCTTGGCGGTCTCCAACTTTCTTCACCCGTCGCAGATTTATATGAATTACTACAGGAAACAAAGGGGGCGTTTGTGGTTGTACTTCATTAGCTACTTGAGGTGGCACCAACGTTTTAAGCACAGGCAATGTAGATGGTGAGGGATGATTTTTCTTTATGATAGTTGGTCCCCTTTGTATTTTGCTCTAATTTCCTCCTCTTTCTATTTTCTATTTTGATGATTTCCGCCGATTGAATTTAGAATGGGCAGGACAATTTTCTGTGTGGCATGCATGTGCAGAGTTGCCCATTAACATATTTGAACCAGGAACATATTGCATTTAAATTAGACTTAATATGAAATTAGACTTAAAACTAGTTGAATTAGACTTAATATGATTTAAAGTAGACTTAAAAGGAATTTAACATGATTGGAATTAGACTTAAAAGAAATTAAATTAGACTTAACACGAATCAAATTTGACTTAATTTACATGAAATTAGACTTGAAATAAGTTAAAATAGAATTAACATGATTCATATGCATGTTAAGTTTAATGTAACTTATTTTTAGACTTAAAACAAGTTGAATTAGACATAACATTATTTAAATTAGACTTAAAAGGAATTAAATTAGACTTAACATGAGCCGAATTAGACTTAACATGAACCAAATTAGACTTAACATGAATCGAATTGGACTTAACATGAACTGAATTGGACTTAACATAAGCCGAATTGGACTTAACATGAACAAAACTGGACTTAACATGAATCAAATTGGACTTAACATATAATCTATTACACTTAATATTCAACAAATTAGACTTATTATTCAACCCAATAGACTTAACATACAATCCCTTGGACTTATTATTCAACCTGATAGACTTAACATACAAGCACTTGGACTTCAATTCCAACACATTAGACTTAATGTTTCACCTCAGATTTGAACTTAACATAAAAAATTATAAAAAAAAAAATCATATTTAGCCGATATTTCTTTAAATTTTCATCTTTCCATGATGTTCAAACAGAAATTACAAATTTTATTAGACTTAACATACGAGCTCCTCGTCGTCCTCCTCCAACAATGTCTCCTCCGCCTCGTTCTTCGCCTTTAGTGTCGGAGACTGATGTGTTATTTGATGGATCCTCCGACGAGAACTTCGATGAATTCGAGGGTTTCATCGTTGTCATTGCCATTGCCATTGCCATTGCCAGCCAAATTTGAAGTTAGGTGGTGGCGGAGGGGGATGTCGGTGTCTGAGAGAAAAAGGAAGAAGAGGGGGGGGGGATATTTTCGTGGGAAATTGTTTTCATTATGGAATCCATTAAAAACTTCAGTCGCTTACAATGAATTACACAACAAAATTAAGAAAGTTAAAATTTCCTGGAAAATAACACAGAAATTGTTTATCAACTCCTGCTTTTGTGGGATCTTCACCTGTGTCGGGGGTGCGTTAGTCCATGGACCATCAAATCATAAATTCTGATTGAATCGTGAAGGCTTTGGGGATTCTTTCTTTGTTTAGAAGTAAGAATAGAGTCAATGAATATCTTATCGAAGTAATATGAACACTCTTCTCAAGATCAAGTCAAAGCTTAGATCTTAAGGAACCTCCCAATTGTTGAAAGGAGATGAACTCTTGAAATTCGCCCAAGCCTTTTAAAAATCTCTGACCAATTGCTCCAGTAATAGCCTCTCTACTCTATGCTCTATGTGCCTCTCCCTCTTGATTATTTTTTTGCCCCTAAGAAATGAGCCCCCAGGCATGTATTTATAGGCTTCGGTTGGGGGGGTTTTCGGATAAGAATAATGGATTCAGCCTTATCCTCAGTTAATAACCGTGTAACCATGTTTGGAGATGATATTTAGGTAGTTAGGAACCTCTGGAATAGAAGAAATACCGCGAAAATCGTCAAAAACACAAAATGTATTTTGGCCCAAACTTGG
>NW_017972707.1:0-209 GCF_001876935.1 Asparagus officinalis
AGAAGTAATATAGTAATATTCTGATCTGTCCGATATTTATAAGAGATGGAGATGGAAATAATTCTAGAAGATTCTCTCCTTTCTCTCTCTCTCTCCTAAATTCATAATAAAGATAACATACTAACAAGAGGTGCACTTCTACAACGACCTCAAATAAGGGACGCAGGAGAGGATACGTGAGCTGTCCCCTCCGGTTGGATGATGCACTG
>NW_017972707.1:386-1470 GCF_001876935.1 Asparagus officinalis
TCCCCATATATCAATTAACTCTGCAACTAAATTTAACGTTAAATAGGAAAATTGCTCCTACCTAGCCCCTTATAGACGTCTAAGTGCTTGTTTGGATTGAGGGGAATAAGGGTGAAGGGAAGTTAGGGGAACCATTCACCTTCATTCACATTGTTTGGGAACGTATTTAGGAGGGGAAGATATTCATCCTACTTTCCCTTGGTTCACCCCCTAATAGTATAAAATTTGTTACCCACCAAATTGGGGTGTAACCAAGGGGAAGGGAACTCCATTCCCTTCCCTTCCATTCTCTCACCTAATTTCCCTTAACTTCCCTTCACCCCTTACAAATCCAAACAGGCTCTAAAATGTCAAGGAGAAACTGCAAATTCCTTCCCTTTGTATTTAAAGATTCATGTATTTTCCTCATGTGCGTACGTATTTGAACGTCTCTAAGATATCTTAAATACTACAGTATTGTCCTTCACCTCCCTTCTCTTTCATTTCCCTAGTGAAGCAATGAATCCTCTCTATCCTATACTTCTCTTCCTCTCTCAGCCACCATCTCTTCTGCTTTGCCATCAACCTTTTTGTTATCTCCTTTAGGCACCCCTCACATCTCCCTCAATTTCCAAGGTTCATGGAGGTGGATATGAAGGGAGACAACGAAGGAGTGGATGTTGGCAATAAGAATACAGCTTTTATCGCATTTAACTATTGGTTGTTGCCTTTTTGTGTCTAGCTATTACTTTTAGCTATTGTGAATTTGTTATATTAATGATAAATTTCTTTAAACTTTTCTCATTGAACCCTATCAATAATCGATACATAATTAAAAATGCCCTCGAAAGAGAATTTCTATTTTAATTAGTAGAGGAACTTAAAAAAAAATGGTCGCAGCCTTAGTAGAAGAAACATCGGTTAGATGATCATAGTTTAATTCATAATTCTAAAAACACCTATCAATTGTGTGATATTTACAATAAAACCTATAAAAAATTATTGATGCATTTTTTCTTTAAATATGGCTTTTTTCTGCAGGAGAGTGAATCTCCCCGAATTGTAATTTCCATCATCACCCCGGCCCTATAATATCGAACAAAGA
>NW_017972707.1:1763-2419 GCF_001876935.1 Asparagus officinalis
GTCAGCTGTCATCGGCAGCGTCTCAGGCCCTCACCTCCGTCCTCTCCGGCAAAGATCAAGAAACTGGCATCAGCGTCATTACTTCTTATCCTGCTCGCCTTCTACCCTCAACCACCGTCTCCCTCAATCAAGATACCAGCAGCGGTGGCGGTAGAGGAATTTTCTTGAGAACAAAATCACTGCCCTAGAACGAACAATAGTCACCGCCTTCGCAGAGGCGATTCGATGTGACCACGCTTTACGGTAAGAATCCTCCGAGAAGGCCGGCACCAAAGTTTACTGCGAACTTTAGTCTCTTACTCAATAGATGTTTTGCCCGACAAATTAAAACCAGAAATCAAAATATTGTAGAGAATTATAAGAGAGAGAATGGAGAGATTGCTCATTTTTTTCGTGTTATTCACACTTCCCTGAGATCCCATTTAATAGCCTTGTGAAATTTTCCATTGATTGATCATCACCACCACATGGGGAAGATTTTTTCGGTCAGAGGGAAAAAAAAAGAGAGAGCAGAGGAATTGGATATTAAGAAGGGGAAAGTGTTATTCAGAGAAGAGGATAAGGAAAGAAATAAATATTATGCAAATGTACCCCTAAAATATTATATTTGCATAAGAATTAAGTAAAATAACTAAATATTTTAATTAATTCCTCAC
>NW_017972707.1:2429-11927 GCF_001876935.1 Asparagus officinalis
CCCCCCCCCAAAAAAAAAGATTGAGTTTCGGGGAATAAAAGAAAAAAGTAAAAAATAACAACAATAATAATGATAAAATATAGGTCAAGCAACCTTATATTGTGAATTTGGCAAAGATAGCTTTCGGTTTGAATCTTTACTTAGTGATATTTATCGCAATATGAGGGGCATAATGGATTAGACCTTGAATTAGGCCCATTGATCAGAAATTAACAAAAGCACACATAATATGCATCTATTTATTGAGCGAGTGGGTCGAAGCGTTAATGACCATGCTCATAATAACTATCTCATGAGAGTTACTAGGAATCAACCCTATGTCCCCAACCACGACCGTCACGGTTCCTCTCACGTAGGTAAGTCCTCCAAGGGTACTGTGACTGGATATTGTACCCCCCACAAAGGCTGAACTTATTAAGAGTAGAACTCATCCTGCCCAGTCATATCATAAAAGCGCTATCATCATAGGAATGTGGGAGTAGCTAACATGGTGCTACTCATAAATGCATCCAACACTACAAAAGGAGTATAACTATATGAAGGTCAGTGCTCCACATGAGATCACCAATCCAGCTTGTTTCTACCATATTGAACCTTTTTTTATAAGAACAACTCATCAATCAAAGGTTGGGTTCCCGCTATCAGTGAACTCTACTATGGGCTTAACCCCATTTCCCACAATGATTTCAGGATTGCACTCCTAAATAAACCCTTTATCAAGTGGTCTGCCAAATTTTTTTCTGACTTCACGAAATCCAAGGAAACATATTTTTTCATAAGGTTCTGTGCATATTTAAATCTTATCTGCAGATGTCTATTTAACTTTTTATTGATGCTCTTTTGTTTTAAAAGTTCAATAGTGGATCTAGAATTTGCGTGAATAGATAAAGGAGGAATAGGCCCAGACACAAAAAGGAGCTCAGGTATAAGGTTCTTCAACCATTCATCTTCTAAGCAACAAGAATCTAAAGCTATAAGTTCAAACTTAGTGCTTCTAGCAATCACAGTTTGCTTACAAGACTTCCAAGGTATAGTAGTATCGCCAAGCATAAAAACAAATCCAGAAGTAGACTTCACATTATCAAAATTAGTGACCTAGTTAGCATTACTATACACTTCAATCACATCAGGGTATCCAGTATAAGTTAAACAATAGTCTGTTGTACCTCTCAAATATCTAAAGACTCTTTCTAATGCATTCCAGTGTTCATGACTTGGGTTACTAGTGTATCTACTTAGTCTATCTATTGCATAAGCAATGTTAGGTCTGGTTCGGTTTATCACATAAAGAAGAGAGTCTATCAATTATGAATATCTAAGTTGAGATATAGGCTCACCATCATGTTTGTTCAAGGTGACTGAGGAATCATAATGTGTTCTCACATGTTTGCACTTATGAAATTCAAATTTCTCTAACATTTTGTCTATGCTATAGGATAGACTCAAAGAAATGCCTTTAGAAATTTTGGAGATTTTCATTCCAAGAATCAAATCAACTTCTCCATGATCTTTCATGTCAAAATTCTTTGACAAATGACATTTAGCTTCTAGAACAACTTCAATTGAGGCCCCAAAGATGAGAATATCATTTACATACAAACACAAGATGACACAATCATTGTGAATAACTTTTGAGTAAACACATTTATCAAACTCATTGATAGAAAAACCATATTCTGTAATAAATTTGTTAAATTTTTGGTGTCATTATTTAGGAGCTTGTTTAAGCCCATATAGAGATTTTACCAATTTGCAGATCTTTCTTTCTTGACCTTTGGCTATGAACCCTTCCGGTTGATCCATCTAAATCTCTTCTTCGAGATTGCCATTTAAGAAAGCGGTCTTAACATCCATTTAGTGAATGGTCATATTGTGAATAGAAGCTAAGGCTAGAAGAACTCTAATAGTTGAAATCCTAGCTACAGGGGAGTATGTATCAAAGTAGTTAACACCCTTTTTTTAAGTATGCCCTTTTGCTACTAGTTTAGCTTTGTATTTCTCAATGGTTTCCTCAGGTCTTAATTTCTTCTTGAAAATCCATCTACAACTAACTGGTACATCTTGGAGGTAAGTCAATTAACACCCAAGGATTATTTTCTATAGTAGATTTAATTTTACTATCTATGACTTCTTTCCAAAAAGAAGCTTCGAAAGAATCCATGGCTTCTTGGTAGGTGTTTGGATCACCTTCAACCAAAAAGGTAAAGAACTCTTTTCCAAAGTTCTTTTCAGTTATTCCTTTCTTGATTCTTCTAGGTTCTACTTCTATAGATTGTGGAGTACTGAAAGATGAGGCAAAGTTAGAAGAAGGAAGTGTGCTAGAAGAGAGCTCGCTAGGAATCCTAGTCCTGAAAGGGAATATATCTTCAAATATATATTGCATCTCGTACCTCAATGATAGTGTTGTTGGTTATATATATAACTAATATCATGAGTTGATAATTAAAAAATCATTTTGTATTGTTATCTAATGCATATCCTATAAATGCAACATCTATAGTTTTGGAACTAATTTTCTTCTTCTTAGGTTTAGGTATCTCTTCCTTAGCTAGACATCCCTAAACCTAAGATAATCTATTCTAGGTGTTCTACCTTTCCAATGTTCATAGGGAGTGATATCATATATTTTGTGAGGTGCCCTATTAAGAATGTAGCAAGCAGACAGAAGTGCTTCACCCCATAGGTTTTTAGGTGCTCTGAGCTGAGAAGCATACAATTCACCATATCCATGAGAGTTCTATTCTTCCTTTCAGCAACTCCATTGGATTGAGGTGTGTAGGGAGCAGTCACCTCATGAATAATGACATGCTCTTGGCAATATTCGATCATGTTATTTGAGGTATACTCCCCCCACAATCCGATCTTAAGATCTTGATTTTCTTTTCAATTTGATTCTCAGCTTCTACTTTATATATCTTAAACTTTTCTAAGACTTCATCTTTAGTTTTGAGAAGATAAGTATAACAATACTTTGAATGATCATCTATGAAAGTTACAAAGTATCTTCTTCCACCCCTAATAAGAATTCTGTTTGAATCACAAACATCACTATGTATGAGTTCTAGAGGCTCAAAATCTCTATGAATAGAGTGGAAAGATTTTCTAATGGTTTTAGCTTGAACACAAATCTCACACTTAGAAGGTGGATCTATCCTAGTTTTGGATATCAAGTTCAAAGATGTTATTTTTCTAATGGTTCCATAGTTTATGTGTCCTAACCTTCCATGCCATTTGTCACAAAATTCAACATTTAAGATTATGGAAGAAGAACTTTTATTATCAAAAGATCTTATTACATTCAACTTCAAAAGATCATCACAAATAAAACCTTTACCAATAAAAATATCATTCTTGGTAATTACAAAATTATTTGACTCTTTGACCATTCTAAATCCAACTTTAAATAAAAAAATCACTAATCAGATTTCTTCTAGTAATGGTACATGCAGGACATTGTGGAGAGTCAAAATCATTCCAAAAGTCATCTTTAGATCAATATGTCCACTTCCCATTACTTGTCTAGTCGAGTTATATGCTAGAATTATACTCCCTCCACTTGATTCCTGATAAGTTGAAAACCAAGAATGATCAAAAGAAATGTGAATATTTGCTCCAGAATCCTACCACCAGTCATCAGAAAAAGTGGTAAATTTTACTACATAAGAAGAGGAAGCCAACGTAAAGGAGTCTGAGTTATTTTCTACCATGTTGACCCTGTGACTTGCTTCTCTACCATTTCCGCCTATAGGAGTCTTGATAGGAGCTTTCTTTTGGTAGAAGCAATGAGTCGAGAGATGATTGGTTCTTCCACAAACATAGCAAAATTTAGTCTTAGACTTTTGGCTAAAAGGTTTGTGGTTTCTAGAGAGATTGGGATGTTGGTTAGGACCATGAGAATGATTTTTCTTCTTGAAATTCTTTCCTTTGGGCTTGTGATTTGAGTTTCTAAAGTTTTTAGGCTTTTCCTCCACTAGGTTTACTTTTGCTTTCATTTTATTTTTTGCCTTAGAGTTTTCCCTATGTTGGTCCTCTATCCTAATACCTTTGAGGGCTTGTACAAGGGTCAAGTCACCTTGCAGATGACGGGGATCTTTAGCAAAGTCCGACCACGAAGGAGGAAGTTTATCAATAACACTAGATACCTTATATTCTTCAGAGAAAGTATTTCCTTTCGACTGAAGATATCATATGTAGTTTTGAAATACACGGAACTGATCATTGATGGGTTTACTATCTATCATAACAAACTTATTAAATGAGGAGGAGGAGAAACATTCTATATTGACATCATCTAAACCGTATTCAGAATCTAGTGCTACCCACAAGTCTTTTGCATCCTTATACTCATAATAAATATTATACAATTTGTTTGAAAGAGCACTAAGGATTCGATTGTAACAGTAAAAGTTTATTTCCTTAGGAGATTTAGAATTTGTGGATGATGTGGTAGGAGTGGAGGTAGGTTTAGCTTGTGATGATGAAGAGGGCGTAGTTGGTGATATAAAAGAGTCAGATTCAATAGCAAAAATAAGTCATAAAGCTGTAAGACAATATCTCAGCTGATTAGCCCACCGTTTGTAGTTCAAACCGATAAACTTCTCAGGTTTGGCGAACTTAGATAGATCAACATTAGCCATAAAGAAAATAAAATTGCTAGTCTTGGTAATTCAAAGGATTTGACAAAAGATTTTTTTGTGTGGTACATGCTTAGAACTATATGCGCCAATGGCTCACAAAATTGAAGAAAATTAAAACTCACAATGATATGCTATCAAGAATGGATAAAAATGAAGTATATGCACACTGAAACTATTAAAAGTACAAATATAAAATTGTTTTGCTGGTTATGCAAAGTTCTAAATAAAATGTTTTTTAAATAAAAACTCTTAGAAAGAGTATAAAAGGACACTATATAGTATAGTTACAGCATGTACTAGTCTAACAAATGAACTAACACTAGTAGAAAATCGACCAAACTAGACGGAACAAACTAGACGGAAAAAATTTTCGTCTAGTTTGGAGCAAACTAGACGAAAAATTTCCGTCTAGTTTGTTCCATCTAGTTTGGATCAAACTAGACGGAAAATTCCGTCTAGTTTGACAAACGAGACGGAACAGTCAAACTAGACGGATTTCCGTCTAGGTTGCCTCAACCTAGACGGAAATTCCGTCTAGGTTGACTAGTCAACCTAGACGGATTTCCGTCTAGTTTGACTGTTCCGTCTCGTTTGTCAAACTAGACGGAATTTTCCGTCTAGTTTGATCCAAACTAGATGGAACAAACTAGACGGAAATTTTTCGTCTAGTTTGCTCCAAACTAGACGGAATTTTTTTCCGTCTAGATTGTTCCGTCTAGTTTGGTCGATTTTCTACTAGTGTTAGTTCATTTGTTAGACTAGTACATGCTGTAACTATACTATATAGTGTCCTTTTATACTCTTTCTAAGAGTTTTTATTTAAAAAACATTTTATTTAGAACTTTGCATAACCAGCAAAACAATTTTATATTTGTACTTTTAATAGTTTCAGTGTGCATATACTTCATTTTTATCCATTCTTGATAGCATATCATTGTGAGTTTTAATTTTCTTCAATTTTGTGAGCCATTGGCGCATATAGTTCTAAGCATGTACCACACAAAAAAATCTTTTGTCCCCCTCCCGACCCCCCCTCCTCCGGAACCTCCCGACCCCCCCTCCTTCGGCGGTGTCCGTTGCGGAAATCAGTTTAAAAGGTATGATTTTTCTACTGAGCTTTAGAAATTTTAATTTTATTATTAATTATTGTTGAATTTGGTTAAAAACCCTAATTATGTTGAAAAATAAACGAGTTCAATTCTGAAAATCCTAACTTAATTAAATACATGTTAATTCATTTGAACAACACTAGTTATCATTATTGAGTTTTAAACACTTATAAACCCTAACTCATTTAAGTTTCATTCGTGCTATAAGTATGTGTGATTATTTAAGTTTGTGATGTGAAAATATGTGAAATAATTTTTTGTAAAAAATAGAGTGATATATAACACATTATAAATTTTTATAATGTGTTATAATCCAATTTAGGTGAATAAAAAAATAACGTTATCCCTAGACTTCCGTCCAATAATTACATCCAATTATTTGGACTTATAATATATGATATACGACTCAGATTTGGGTAGGAGATGAAGTTTTCTCCCAAAAATGAGCGTTTATTTTATATTATAGGAATAAAAAATTGGTACTGAAATTCGTAATTATTGGATCTGTCCTTCTCGGACGGGTTAGGAATATAGTAGTGCATACATCCAACTTTGTATACTTTGTATATTTTCATTATTGAAAGTTTTGGCAGCACCTATTCGTTGTTCTCCGTGTACAATAAGTGTATGTTGTTCTGCGTTTCGGGTTATTACTAATACGCATAATAACATCCGCACAGTGTACAGGGAGAACAGCGGGTAGGTGCTGCCGAAATTTTCAAGAAATGAAAATATACAAAGTATATGAAGTTGGATGTAAGCACTACTATATTCTTAATGGATAGAAGCCTTCCTATGACAGCCACAAGATTAGTGTAATTATTAGTTTTTACGTATGTTTTATATATATTTTATGTAGATAAATATTCATATTGTTAAATGATATATGAACGTATGTTTGATGTGTGTTGAATGTATAAGAGTAATGGATGTATTAGTAGTTGTGAGACTAATCGTATTTAATATTTATATATAATTTACAGATGAGGATAATTCCTGACAAGTCATGGATAGATATCCCTAGGTATCGTAGATTTCACGACACACGATACAAGGAGGGATGTGAAGCCTTCATGCGTTATGCGGAAATGAATCCGAGAAATTTAAGAAGCGGTGCTATGTACTGTCCTTGTTGTAAGTGTAGGAATTTGAAGCTGCTGAATAGAAATGATATACGGATTCACCTAATAAAATCAGGTTTTGATGAGAAATATAAATACTGGAACTGGCATAGGGAGGGCATCACTGAAGATGATGATCCAAATATGCATGTTGGTATGTCCGGTGGCCAACGAATAGATGACACAGAAACATTGTTGAATGATATTTTTCCTCGACCTACAGAATACAACATCCAATCATAATCAAAATTTCAATAACAATTCCTTCAAAACATCCTATATACCACAATCCAACACCCATTCGCTACAAACATCGCAACCATCACCTTCAATAGATACCACTCAATCAGTTCCCGTCTTAAAAACATTCCAACACATTATACTTAACTCAATTGCCAGTGACTCAAGATATGATAACTGACATGAACTAAGTCATCAGGTGTAGTAACAAATTAAAACACTGTTTACTTGCCAATTAAAAATAAAAAACCTCACTCCCATCTGTCCCGTCCGTCCGCGGGGGAATTTTGATTATGATTGGATGGTTGAATGTGGCGTGTACAGTATTTTCTGGATGTATTCAAATATTAATGTAATTGTATAGGGAAATCCAAATTTTAATTAAATTTTTTTCCTGAAAAAAGACAATCTAGACGGAATTCCGTCTAGATTGAATCAATCTAGACGGAAATTCCGTCTAGGTTGTAAAAATCCAACCCAGACGGAATTTCCGTCTGGGTTGGCAACCCAGACGGAATTTCCGTCTGGGTTGGCAACCCAGACGGAATTCCGTCTGGGTTGCCAACCTAGACGGAATTCTTTATTCCGTCTAGGTTGACTTCCGTCTAGATTGATCAATCTAGACGAAATTCCGTCTAGTTTGAAGCAATCTAGACGGAAGCAAAATAAACCAATCAAACTAGACGGAATTCCGTCTAGATGAACTAATCTAGACGGAATTGCAATCAACCTAGACGGAAATTTCCGTCTAGGTTGATCGTTTTTCTACTAGTGTAAGCGTATGAATATAGATTAGCAAAAGCAATTGATACGATTTCAAAGGACAAGCAAAGTTGCAGTATCTCAAATGAATAAACATTAAGTTTTGAAACAAAAAAAATTGCAGAGCTCTAAACTTAATTAATTTTAAGAATAAATATAATACACAGTTAATATAGATATGCATAAATAGATAACTGCAGAGACCTATGTTTCACAAACCAAGCAAAAGTTGTAATGACAGTAACAAATTAGTTTAGAAACTGAGACATAGACATGAAGAGTTTAATTTGATATGAAAGATCTGAGTCAAGACTTTGCTAAGCTAAAATAATAAGAAAGTAATAACTAATAATATCAGACAATAGGCACACAGATGCTTGAAGCGTTTTGTAAACCTTATTTGTTCCGCAGACAAATAATATCAACAACTTGATGTTTTAATAGTGTTAACAATAGGTAAAGCAAGATACTAATTTAAACATATGAACGTCTTAAACATATGAATATTAACTTAGCATCTGATGCTTGAAAACAAATACATATATATTAGACAGAGAGCACAAAGCAGAGAGCAAATTTGATGAGAGGTGAATTACAGAATTGGGATGTCAATTTACAGAAAATAGAGTTATAGAATTGAACGAATAGACGAAATGATTGTATGCAATAGGAAGAAAACAATTAAAACTTAGAGATTAGGAAAATTAGAAACCAGGCAAACAAAATGAATGACAGAACACAAGATTACAGATTGATTATTTGAAACAAAAACAATATAATTAGACTATTTTTCTAGATTGTTAAAAAATCACTGCAAATAATAAAAAATAAATCCCAAAACAGGTTACAAACGCAGACCTGAGAAAGGGGTAATCGTGTGATCACTGCCCTAGAACAATAGCTGTCGCCTTCGCAGAGACGATTCGATGAGACCATGCCTAGCAGTAAGAACCCCTAAGAAGGTCAGCACCAAAGTTTACTGCGAAATTTTGTCCGTTACTCAATGTGTTTTTGCCCAACAAATTAAAACCATAAATCAAAATCTTGTAGAGAATTATGAGAGAGAGAGAATAGAGATTGCTCACTTTTTCGTGTTATTCAGACTTCCCTGAGATCCCTTTTAATAGCTTTGTGAATTTTTCCGTTGAGTGATCGTCGCCACCATATGGGGAAGAATCTTCCGCTCGGAGGAAGAGAGAGAGAGAGAGAGAGAGAGTGAGAGGGAGGAGGAATCGGATATTAAGAAAGGAAAACGTTATACGGATAAGAGGATAAGGAAAGAAATAAATATTATGCAAAGGTACCCCTCAATATATCATATTTGCATAAGAGTTAAAGTAAAAGAACTCAATCTTTTAATTAATTCCAACAGCTCGTAATTCTGATGATGGTATGTCTGAGCCCTCCACTTCCTCTGATGCTGCTGCTACTAGTTCAAGCTCAAGATCATCAAGAACTCAGCACAAGCAGCCCAGGATCAGCGACAACAAGAAGAAAAAGAAAGTACTGCTCGAGGTTTCAACAATCCCGAACAAGCAGCAGGAGGAGCTTGCGTTGCAGCTGGTAAATCTGTGCTTAAGGAGCAACAACCCTCCTGCTGCTGCTGACTGTGACCATCTGCGGACCGAG
>NW_017972707.1:11937-82261 GCF_001876935.1 Asparagus officinalis
GTGGGTCCGGCCGGTGATGATGCTGCTGCTATTGACCATGAAGGCACGTCGGCTGATCATTCTTGAAACTCGTGGGCTCTCTTAGATATGTGTGATGGAGGAATTGCATTCGCTTATTCTTTGATTCATTAATTGGTTGAGTTTAATTGTCTACTTCTGCAAACTTTGTGCAATGTGGATTTCATTCCAAAGTTTGAATGAAATGATATTGGCTGGTTGGCTCTTTATCATTCTTGGTGACTAATTTTCTTGTTATTACATGTGTTCATGATCATTAAATATATATATATATATATATATTATATAATATATATAATATGTAATAGAATTTATAACGAACCTTAATGTGGGTAGGCAAATAGTGTGTCCACCAAAGTTTTTAACCACTCAGTATTGCTATGGGACTCCAGTGTATTATATAAAGGTGTTTTTTATGTATTAATATATGTGTGGCTAGAAACTTTTGGGGGTGGACATCAACTTAAGTTGATTTAGGAGTCTTGCTCTCTCCTCCTCCTCTCTCTCTCTTATAGATATATAGGTATATATTATATACTTACTATATATATATCATATATATATATATATATATATGATATATATATATATATAAGTAATTAAGAAATATGTGTATGCTTGGTACCAAGCCAAAAAAAGTTTGCTCGGGTAGTGAAGGGTGTTCAAAATCCCCCTCCACTCATTCAAATATGGGGAACATTATTCACATGGGGGTAATGAGTGGATGAGGAATGTGACACATCACTTACCAAGTATAAAATTTGTGTTGGTTACCAAAGCATACCCATATTTCTCTATATAAGAAACTCTCCTCTCTCTCTTCTTCTATATATATATATTATGATATACTATATATATATATATATATATATATATATATATATAGTACTATATATATATATGAACGGGAGGCTGAGCTGCCAGCGAGAAATTTTCCTATGCGGCGCCATGTGTCAAGCTCTTATTTGTTGACACTCATTTTATAGAAGATAATAGATTTTAGAGGCGTTTAAAATTTACAAAAAAATGAAGGGCTTTAGATGTAAAAAGATCATAAATCTCTAGTGTCTTTTCCTTAATTAAGCTTCGGTAATCCCAAAAAGCGAATAATTCCAAAATCTCATCCTTCATCCTCGTCATCCCCTTCCTTCCTAAATCCCAGACCTCACCGCCGATCTCCGCCCGAAAATCCCCAAAATTCCCCGAATCTACGCCGCATCTCTCGGGCGTCCCAGACCTTCACCGCCGCGGCCCTCGTTCACTCCCATCCCTCAGCACAACACTCGTCGCCCTCCCGACTCTGCGATTCCCCCCCCCCCCCGCCCCCGTTCATGCTCCGCAACGGAGACACCCTTCCTTCGTCGCCATTTGCACATAGTAAACCACAGAATCAAGAATGGGGCCATGGATGATAAATGTCTTAAGCTTGCTAAGCTAGCTGCCATTGCTGTCGACTTCCCTAAAACTGGGGTATTCGTTAATTTGCCCGCTTCTTACAAGCCTAAAGTCTATCCTGACTTCATGAACACGGATGAACACATAACATACAAATCAGAGAAGATCATTGGAAGATTATACCGAAAGATAAAATTTGCTTCTGATGAGGACAACTCTTCTGAGCTCATTTCATGATCTGCTTACGAGGACTTACCATATGATCAAGCTTTTGATATTTCAGAGGCATTTGATTATCTCACTGAAGCCTGGGAAACCAAAGTTCATATGATCGACAATTGAATGCATTGTTAGGGCAATTCAGAGTTGATAAAGAGGGAGAGGTTGTTACAGGGCATATTTGTTCTTTGGGAAGCTACAACAGCAGAAAACAAGGGGAGATCAAAGAGAGGCTCAAGAATGCATATTATGCACTTAATAAGAAATATAGACGCTCTTTTGAGGAGATTGGGGGCCATTTATCTCAGCTAAGTGATGACGAGAGGAATCGGATATATGAGAGTAAGGCAGCGGCATGGTATCAAGTGACTTACCACCCGAAATGAGTGAAGAAGTCTGTCGATGGCGGGAGGAATCAGATATACGGTGATTAGCTTGTTTATTTCTTCTCATTTCAACTATGCTTGAGACCTTGATTTGGTGATACATAGATGTTATGAAATAATAAAATTATAGGACAGGAATAAGGGAAGTGTAAAATAAATAAATAAATAAATAAAATTCTAACTGAGGGAAAATTGGAAGCACTTCTGTTGTCATGAGTATAGCTGAATTGAGAACTGGAGATCAGTTCAGCAAGAGGGTTTGAAGAAGAGGTTCATTGTAGTAGTTTACCTTTTTCTAGAAGGATATGAACCAGCACATCCAGTTACTAGAGCTATGTGAATGGTGATTTATTTCAATCTCTTAATGCTTGTTCATCACTTTATTTCAATCTTTTAATAATAGTTCATCATTTTTAATACTTGTGTATCACCCAGTCAAGCATCTACGGGCAATGCTCCAATCAAATTTATGCCTGAATTTGAGTTTTTACATCCTGCCAACCTGTAGTATGTGTACGGTTCACATCCTTGTAATGGATTATTGAATTCATGCATACAGGTAAAAAGAAGTAAATTTGACCTCAAATTTCTGCCTTAAGCTTAAAAAGAAGCTCCTGAGAGCAATTTGATTACACTTCCGCGGAGTCAACAAAGAGGAGCTATTAGTGAGAGGGTACACTATTACACGGTCATAAAGTTAGAATTTCCACGTGACTGATGAGGTAACAGGGGTACTCTCTTATGAACTATTTTACATTTGTCAAAAAGATCAAGAGAAAGTATCATACAGTGGGGAGGGAACTTTTTAGCATAAAAAACTAACACAACATTGATCCCTATAACTTTCGACATCCGAAAACATTACTGGAGTTGCTTGGTCTTGAGCCACCTACCGATGCAGTAAAAGTGGAAAGCGTGATTGCAAACTCCTGGTACAAAAGTTCACAATCAAATATCAATTTAACTCCTGGTACAAAAGTTCACAACGTCTAAATCAAACATTAAAGAAAAAATCAGTTCCTCGTTCATCAAGCTTGCCTATAACATGATTTCATTCCATCAAACATATGATCTTCATATTCATGCAGAGCATTGTATTCTGACACAAACAGAATGTTGGCAACTGCCTAAAATTCACAAACATAGCAAAGCTGTAATTTGTTTTTCAGATCCAAAATGACTTGCTGCTAGGAGTCGGATGATGAACTTCAAATTATGCCTGTATAAATAAACAAGAATCAGATGAATAAATAGAACTAGCTGTAAAAAAATGTTTCAATCAACTAATGTAAGTATCTTTTTGAACAATTAAGCATTAAAATACCTAGTTATTTGACGGGTTAGCAACAAGAGCATTAGTGCAACTACTTTTATAATGTCCCTTTTGACCACATCTGCCGCATGTCCTCTTTTTTATCTCTTTTTTTTCATGTGCTTGTTCAAGTCCCGATTTTAATCTGCTAATTGTTCTCGGTCACCCCTTATGTTTTGTAGACTCGAGAGGGTTACGAACAGTTATTTGAGGGAGTTTCTCAATAGTATGGGAAGGAGGAGTACTAGATTCAACCCGACTTGTAGCTTCAATCCCCTTGATTTGCTTAGCACTAATATCTTTTTCATATTTTTCCATCAAGTTAGAAAAAAAGCATCTATTTTATCAAAGACCATAGGTGATTCAGGTGCCCACTCCATCACGTTATTAAATTTTGCTCTCAAAGCCCAAGAGCGCAAAGTAGTCCATTGTTCTCTATTACTATTAAAGTTTTTCTCCAGCAACACATGAGAGACTCCAATATTACGGTGTCTTGCATTCATTGTCCATCTATGCATAATGTATTCTTGAGGAATTCTTACCAACTGATTCGATATCATAATATGAATGGCATGCCTACATAATATTCCATCAGTCTCAAACATAGCACATGTACATGTTATTCTCTGTTCATTTTGATTATAAACTACATTCTCCCATACACTTCTTTCAGTAGAGATCGAGCCAACTATGTATTTAGAAATTGATTCTTCTTTTCCGATCTCATCATGAAACAAAGATACAGAACCTTTAAGCTCATCCTGAAACCTCTCAAATATAGCTCTTGTATATAATTCTCCAGCTTGAATCTCAATCGGATAGTTTAGATGCATCACAGGCTTTGTATTCAAAGTAGCAAAATCTTTACTTAATTCTTGAGAACGACGAGACAATACTGCTTTATCATATTGCTCAACAAAATCAGGCAACAATGTTTGTGAGTTTATGTATGTGTCAAAGAAGGCATTTATACTTTCACTACGTTGGCTTGATGTCATTCCTGCAAAGAATGTATCTTTGAGATAGCATGAAACCCAATGTGTTCTTTTTCTGTACATGGTTTGTAACCAACCTTCCTCATTTTCTTCTATATTGAACTTTTCTTTTAACTCATCTCATTGCTGAATACATGTTTCAATTGTCTTGCTATGCCACCATCTATTAAAGTAGTTCGCAAACTCTTCTCAATGCAACTTTTGTAGAGATAATAAATAATCAACCATGTGTTTGCCAAGATGCCATTTGCAATAACGATGTCGAGTATTTGGAAACTCTTTGAATGGCATTGCATATAGCTTTGCCCTAGTCTGTAATAATAGCATGCGGAGCCACTCCATTCATACATTTAACCCACTCAGTAAACAACCAGACAAATGTGTCTTCTTCCTCATCTGCAAGTAGTGCACAACCAAATAAAGTTGACTGCCTATGGTGGTTAACACCGGTAAATGGAGCAAAAGGCAGTGCCAACTTGTTAGTTCTATATGTAACATCAAAAACAACAACGTCATGAAACTTTAAGAATGATGCCTTGGCCCGTCCATCTGCTCAAAATACACTCCTCATAGTTCATGTAGTATCTAATTCAATAGCAAAATAAAAATCTGGATCAAATGTCCTTTTATCTATGAATTTTTGAATGAGTAATATGCATTCATTACCCATGTTATTCTTTCTCTGCTTTCTGATATGATCACTACATTGTTGTGGTGTGATGATTTCCTCCCGATTCCCACTACCAACATTTATTACTCATGAAATTATTGCTGGCGGAAGCCCTTCTTCATGCAAATTATCAATCAGACTTTGACAACCTTTTGTTCGATGTTACTTTCGATGTGAATAATGATTCTTAACCTTATCTGGACTAGTCAACTCGTGATTTGTATGCTTATTAACAAGTTTGCTCACTATCCATGTTCCTTTATCAGTACGATTGACCCGCAACATCGCCTTGCAACCTACTCTAGTATCTCTTCGACGCTTTACTATTTTTCCATGCTCTCTCTTATCATTTGTAGATTTTAGACCCTCCTTATTACAAACAATTTTTTTTGATATGAGTTCTTTTCCTTCTTTCCTAGAGTAATTGCCTGAGCTTATACGAACACTGAATCCTTTTATTTTTGCATAATCATTATAATAATCATACACAGCAGTATATGTGGGAAATTCCATTCCAATCCATGGTTCCACAGTATTAGACTTGTCATTATCAATAGAATTTACATGATTAATTTTCTCTTGCTCCAACTCATGCTTTGTATTACTACAATCAACAAATCCACTTCCTTCCACATTTTCAGTCATCAAACTGTCTACATGAACATCAACCATATTGAAATTGACCTAAACAATATTAATCAATTTCCATTAGTATAATTACACCATCCAAAGATTGAAAATACATCAAACAGTTAAATAAAAAAATTAAGGAAATTACACAACACATGCAAAATTTTAGAAATTAAAATTAAAATTCAAGAACACAGAAGATGTAAGAAATTAAAGAAATCACACAATGATGATTATGATGGTCACTTGATGCTTTTAATTCTTTGTTATCATCCTTTAAGTCTGCTTAAAGAGCTTGAAAGCAATCGAAGCCCCTGGTTTTTGAATTGAAAACACACAACGATGATTATGATGGTACTTCAATAATAAGGTAAAAGGTAATGGCCAGTAAGAAAATTGCTCAATTACTTAAGTTTTTGATTCGTCGTGTACTCCTGACAAATCCCTCTTGCTTATTTTAAAGATATACTATGGGCAAGTGGGAGGTATTTTAAATTTATACCATCTAGAATGACAAATTGTCAAGAGATTGAATACTTTTGGCTTATTGTTTAAAGTCAAAAAAAAAAAAAAAAACTTAGAAGGAGATGTCTTCTGCACTTCTCATACCAACTGAAAACATGCAACACATGGATTTCATACACCCTAAGCCTGAGTTACGAACCTCAATTAAGCCGAGCAATCTCCGTTTTTTACCTATTTTGCTGGTTAATCAGAAAGAAAATGTTGATTCTATCCTTGCCAGGGACACAATGCTACAGATATAACTAGCTAGAAGCCATGGCATGCATGAAGTTGTATCACATCAAGGAACAAGCCAAGGTTTTCAATAATTTTCACTAAATCAAGAATGGCTGGAGGTCATCTAAATGAAAAATTAAAGAAATTATACAACACATGCAAAATTTTAGAAATTAAAATTAAAATTCAAGAACACAGTTAGATAGAGATACATACATTGAAACTTAATATCGAACAAAACAATTCAAGGGGTACATTGAAACATTAATAAATAAATAAATAGAGATACATACATCTTCATGTAAATAATTGTAGGAAATTAAATTTTCACATCTTAGAAAAAATGAGTGATTGTTTTCTTACAATTAGATGTTTTCTTACAGTGATTTCGCCGGTGCACATCTTAGAAAAAATGAGTGATTGTTTTCTTACAATTAGATGTTTTCTTACAGTGATTTCGCCGGTGCTCGCTTGGGGAAGGAGGGGATTTCGCCGCGCTTGCTTAGGGAAGGAGGGGATTCACTGGCGCTCGCTTGGGGAAGGAGGGGATTTCGCCGGCGCTCGCTTCCCTCGCCGGTGCTCGATTGGGAAAGGAGGGGATTCGCCGGCGCTCGCTTGGGGAAGGAGGGCAGCGGGATTTGGGAAGGAGGGATGGGTTTTGTTGCATAATTAGGAAAGGAAGATATTAATGAGTTAAGATTTGTGTTTTTTACATCTAGGACCTTTAACTTTTATAAATTTAACCACTTGAAAATCAGTTATTTCTATAAATGAGCATCCAACGAATAAGCTATTGATTCCATAGATTTGTGTTTGCATGATCATTTGCAAGTTTAATTTTCAGTAATTTTTATTCAAAGAATTTTGATGCTCTATTGATATGATTAATGCTGATATATATATATACCTACGCCTAGTGCTAATGCAGTTTGGGTTTTTAATTATTAAAAAAGAAAATTCAATTAGTTAGCTTTTTGTTGATTGTGCTCTTGATCATTTGGTTCTGCATTGATCTGCATTCTTGAAACTAAGGTAATTTCTAAACTTGATACATACATTTAATTGCGCATTATTAGTGGGTAATCCTAGGTTTGCATTTCTCTGTATTCTTGATTATCAAGAAAATTAAGATACTTTTTGATTGTGATGAGATTAAATGTTTAACACTTAATTATCAAAAGGAGAAAGAACGTGACAAATTAGAGAACGGCGCGTTATTACTTCTAGATCATATTGCATGCTAGTATAACATGACTGTCATGATGAAATATTTTGGAGTTCCCAATTTTAATTAATAAAGGAGAAATTTCTGGAATATTAAGCATTTCAGTTTTGCTCTCTGCGCAATGTCCTGAGATCTTTATGGAAAAATTTTAGATTCTATATATCCCTTCTAACAATAAAATACAAGGAATATCTAGATTCTACACTAGTTAGTCAACACTTAACATATATAACCAAAAGTAACCAATAAGATCTCCTCACTCAATAGGCCATATGAATTATATTAACTAGTTTCAGCCCCGTGCGATGCACAGATTTGTTTAATATACAAAAATTGATGTAGCAAAAGAATGTAAAATAAAATAGTAATAATATATAAGTAGTCAGAAATGATACAATCTAAGCTGCATATATGCTTGACTTACTATTAAACTGTAAAAAATAATCAAAATATAATTTCTCTATTATCATAACAAAATAGATAAAATGTCTCATGTCTATATTATTAATGCTATAATATTTTGATATACCAAGTAATTAGTATGCAGCATAAAGTTTAGTTCCAAATAAAATATTTAAAGCACATAGAGATACTTGTCAAATATATATATCTATGAATCAAAACAATAATTATTAATATATTGATAAACAAAATATCTATCTCAATCATATCAAGTAGTTATGTTTCTCAAAGCAAAACCACCAAAAAAATATGTAGTGCATACAAAAATTTACTAAATAAAGTTTTAGACCAGAATACTAAATATAAGTTTCAGACAACATGAATCAGATAGAGATTTTTCAAAAATGAGCTTGAATTCTCTGTAGAGTATTCTAATTTTTCTTTTCAATTTTGATCTGTTTTTGCTTTTTATTGCTAGACATTCCCGAAGAAATGATCAAGTCTACTAAAACTGAATGCTCAACATCAGATTCCAAAAAATTTCTCTTGCAAGGAGTAATATTATCCGAGAAATAAATTTAAATTTCATTGTCACAAGTGACCGATAGCAAGCCTTGTGTTTCAGTATAACATAATAATTAGCATGTTAATGAGGTGGCAGAAAAAAAATGTTGGACAATTAATGTGAAGAATCAAGAAATCAATAGTAAAGCGAAAAGAAATAGGCATTCCAAAGTGATAATTGTGAAAGTTGTAGCAACAAAAGATACTACTCAAAAAGATATTAAAGAATTTGATATTATATTTAGAAGGATTACTATGACAACCTATAATCAGAAATATTCTCGGTGAATTCCAGTAATTAAGCTAGCTACTTCTCTCAATTAATCTATGGTTAAGTTTTTCATGATTAAGCAAATGCATGGTTCAATTAAGTATTTAAAATTTTTTAATTTGTACATCAAGGAGAAGGTGGTGGAAGTTTTTGATGTATAATGTTAAAAGTTAATTAGAAGCTTCATGGGATTGATAATGAGTCATTGACAAATAGAACACAAGCCAGAAATAATGTTAACTAAACTTCAAGCTTTCATTTGTTTTGAAAACTTCTAAAACTCAAATGGTAAAAAAACCTTGTATTATTAAAAGTCATTCTACTCATACGTTAGATAGGAATCTAATAATATATAATGCATTCTTTTAAAAAATCTAACATTAAAAACATATTCTACACATTCTGGGAAAATAAAGGCATGTTTATTTTATCTATTTAGTTAGCATACTAATAAGATATAAAGAAAAGATTTTTGCACTATTAATGTGAAGAATCAAGAGAACAATAGTAAAACGAAATTTAAAATGATAAAGGTGAAAGAAGCAGCAATATTAAAAGAGTATTTGAAAAATAAGTATTGTGAAATATACAGCAAAAGAGAATTTGAGAGTTTTGCCTTATCAGGTTGACCCCTTGTGCTGATAAAAGAGATAAAATCTGAAATAAAAGTTAGAAAAACCAGGCCTGAATGGGTGCAGTCGTGATTCACTGCCCTAGAAGATAAAGGACATGCCTATCGCTCTGGCATAGTCGATCCTCTCTCTCTAGCGATAAAAGCCCCCCGGAAACGATCGATCTCTGAACTTGGGCATGAGTAGCAGAGCTTCTGCTCAGATGAAGATGGTTGCCCAAAAATATAAGTAAATAGTAGCAGACAAATTTTGAGAGGATGAAGGTAGCTCTCGGAATTTTGAGGGAAATTGGAGGATTCTTCTTGTTTTCTGTGTTTTCTCCGAATGAGCTTGAGCTCTTTATATAGCCCCTTCAGCTCGTAACCAATACTGATAGTCCAAGCACGTTATGCTAAGATCTCACGTCCGTTATACATTTCCATAACTCCCGCAACCGTTACAAACTTGTATAAAACGTGCATGTTTTCGTCGAAAATTATTTTTTTCATTGTATAACTCATTATAACTTTGATCATTATAATATATTCAAAAAGATCGGTCTTTTTATAAGACCTTTGCACAATGAAAATAAAAGATACAATTCTTTTGAAAATAAACACAAGATATGTTTATCGTCTCCTGCTTGCGTGGGTGTCTTCGTCAGTGCCGGGGTTTATCCGTGGACGACCGTCGATCAGATCCGATTGCTAAAAAATTTGGTAGAGCTCCTACTTCACCAAGAAAGTATTTGCTTGAAGCGTTAAAATTGACCAAGCGAAATCAGTAGCTCTTCTCGAGATTAAGACAAAGCCTAATCTTGAGGAAAGGATGGGAATAGGCTTCAGATCCTTCGAATTACTCCTTCTTTATGCCGGGATTCGTCGGGATCTCGCTAGCCCTTGCTGAAATTCATGCTCCTTTGACTCCTCAATCCGGTAGCACCTCCTCGTCTTGATAATTAATCATGTCCCCGTGAAATGAGCCCCTAGGCCTGTACTTATAGGCTTCGGGTGGGGGTTTTTGGATAAGAATGAGTGATTTGGTATTATCTTTAGCCTAACCATATTTGTAGATGATATCTAGGCAGTTAGAAACCTCTAGAACAGAAGAAACTAATCAAAATAGCCTAAAAACGCATTTTGGAGGTTACGGGCAGTTCTGGGCGTGAGACGGACTGATCCGACCCGCATGGGCACGTTGCGGGTCGGATTGGTCCGACCCGCCGGCGCACGGGTCAGTTTGAGATATCTTCGGTATTCTGGTCTTAACTCTCTCGTCCGACCTTAGATTGAGTTGGTTCAAGATACGTTGGAAAGCTAACGAAGATACCTACAACTTTTATCTTTTGAGTTTTTTTAGATTCAAATTGTAGCATATTCTAAATGCCTCTTTGTTTTATAGGCCACTTTGAGGTGTTCGACACTTTCTGACTTCTCCGGACTTGTATTACGTATTTCGTCATTCTATTGACTCGCATACTTTATTGACTCACTTCATGCACTCGTTAGGTTCTTTATGACACTTGAAGCTGATTGACACGTGCGATCTGACTGACGAGTGCGTTTGGTCACTTGGAACTGACCAACACGTGCGAGTTAACCGACCGATAGGCATGACGGCCAATTAGAGGTGGCTGGTGAACGCACGAGACACAGTTGGTTCGTCATCCTAGTTCATGTACTTATCGGTATTAGATACTCCTCCTATACTCAGATAACAACATTCATCATCTTTTCTCCGTCTTGAGCTATGCGCGGACACCTATAGCCATTTTCAGACGCTTACAGATACCCTCTCTAAAGTATTTTAGACTCATTCTTTTATAGAAGAATCTGGAAAGCTTTGGATAAGATAGACCCTTTCCTTAATTTTGTAGAGGGACCTGTGAACTGCTTTAATTCTTGACTTCTTCAGCCTTCAGTCTATTCAGTGTTTCTTTGAATAAATGAAGTTCTTCCGGCACTGCGTTTATCGTCTGACCGTTATCAAAATTTTGAATTGAAGTTGGTGTGTAAGTTTCTGAACTTAGCTCGTGTCATTGAGTTGACTTTGAACTAATCATCTTCGTTAGGAATTCATATCTGAATCTGATTGAACTCCCTGAAATCATCGATTACCTTAGTTTGGCCAGATTGCTGATGCGTTGACCGATATCGATCTTTATTGTAACACGTTGACCGGCGTTAACACAGTTTATACTTGTACGTTTGCTAGAGTCTATATAGTTTAAGCTCTTAATATGTTAGAGCGTGACAGTCCCAAATGTTAGGGCTGCAAGACCAACTTATTAAAACTGATTCATCTGTATGTATGGATCTTATCCTGAAGTTGTTGGATGCTCAAGTCACGAGACCAACTAATAGAGCTGATACGTCAATGACTCATATTTATAGAACTTTTTACAAATTCTCAGCCATCAACGGGTTTGATTAGCCTTTACCGACTACCATTTGAGTCGGGCTAGCATGCAGATTGATTAGACCCGTTCTGCACGTAATGTTATACTAAAAGAGTTAACTCTTTTAGTACTACGATATTGAATACATAGACTTCGTCTTTCTCACGGGAATAGACTACCCGACAACACGTGTTAAGCGCTGACTTATCCCTACTCAGGCTTCGGGATAAAATTTCCCGCGCGTATAAGGCGCGGATTTTGAAGTTATAATGTTGAAATATTGTGTCTTCTCTTGGGGCAAAAATGAACCCGATGTGGGAGAGGAAGAATTTTATATTTTATCTTTCAAAACTGAAGAGGAAGAATTTCATATTCTATCTCCAGTTGCCAAAGGAAACTTGAAGTGGGATCTTCACTTCCAGAATCCGGGAAGGTGAAACTAAGAGTGGGATCTCCACTCCGAGAATCGAAAAGATTCGGATAATCCTAACTGTTGGAATGTTTGATTACCGAATTAAAGGTGGGTTTCTCGTTTATCGAGAGTGAATTAGGGGTTTGGCAATGACTGTAGGAAGGTTTGATCAAACGGGAGTTTGAGGTGACCCTAACCGTAGGAAGGTTTGATCACTCGATTTGAAAGTAGATCTCTCATTCATTGGAGGAATCGAGAGGGGATTTTGGTTTTGGCCCTAACTATAGGAAGGTTTGACTAAGCGGGAGTTTAAGATGACCCTAGCTGTAGGAAGGTTTGATCACTTGATTTGAAAGTGGACCTCTCGTTTATTGGAGGAATCGAGATGGGATTTTGATTTTGGCCCTAACTGTAGGAAGGTTTGACCGAGTGGGAGGCTTAAGACGATCCTAACTATAGGAAGGTTTGATCACTCGATTTTTGGGCCTCTCGTTTATTGGAGGAATCGAGAGGGGATTTTGGTTGTGGCCCTAACTGTAGGAAGGTTTGACCAGGTAGACAGTAGGAGTGGGAGTACAAATCATAGTGGGAGTTTTGATTTGTACCGATTACTCAATGGGGATTCTTGGTGTCGAGTGATAAGAACTTAACACGAAGGGGTTCGACAATTCGTCAAGGATTAAGACATTAAAATTCCGAGTACCATGTCCGGACTCTAACATTGAGGATGTTGAGTGCACAGATACAACGAAAGTTTAAGTGGATTTAACCGAAAGAAATTTTGATGGTCCCATCGTCAATTAGTCTGATCGGTGGGGTTTAGTGTTTATCACTTCGTTTGTAATGATCGGGTTATCCCTAAAAAAATTACATGTAGCATTCTTCCGGAACTTCCCGTTACATAAATCATCCACCCCCAGCTTCCTTTGCGAAACTGATTTGGACATTATATTTAGTTACATGACCAGATTATCCTTAAGAATATTAGCGTAATATTCTCCAGGAACTTCCCGTCAAAAGTGGGGAACAATTTAGACTCGTGTGCCTATTGGAGTATTAAGAAGTAGTTTATACTTGTATACTTGTCGGAGTGTCGCCATTCTCATTTGGCTTATCCCAGCATTATGACACCGGCTTCAACCAAGGTTTGGATGTTATTCTTAAGAGCAAAGCAATCCTTGGTGGGATGAAGGACCCTCCTGTAGTACACACAGTACTTTGGATCCACCGTGTTGCCAACTTCCTCCTGATTTGTGATAGGTAGTAGCTTGATCTTGTTATTTTCAAAGAAGGATTCGAAGATGGCTGGAACATCTTCGTCCTTGAATGAGTACTCTTTTTAGAGTCTTAAACCCGAAGTCTTCTGCTGTCTTTGGGGTTGCTGTTGCGACATCTAATTAGCGTCAACAGCTGCTGCAGATGTTTTCCCTTTACCACGGGAGGCGAAATTTGATTTCGGAGAGTTAGCCGTCAGTTGGCTTATTTTGGCTTTCTTCCTTCTGAGGAAGCGTCCGGCCTGCTCTCCGCGCACCTTCAACTCTTTTCAGTTGTTGGACGGTGCTACTCCCATAACTTCCAACACGTCCAAAGAGAGGTTGTTGTGATAGGTTTGGAGGATGAAGTCCTCTGTGATCGGATCTCGGCAGTTCATCGCCTTATTCCGGAAGCGCTTGACGAAGTCGTCAACCGTTTCATCGTCTTCTTGCTTCTCATCAAAGAGTGTCCTGATTGACACTTCAGCATCATCATCAAAGAAGTGAGTGAGAACAGGTTCTCTAGGTCGTCCCAGCTGTTGATGCTTCCAGACTTGAGACGGCGGTACCAATCGAAGGTGGGCCCGTGAAGGGTGCTAACGAATGACCGAACCATCAAGGCTTCATTGCTAGAGATCATACCCAAGTGGGACTTGAAGTAGATCAGATGTTGAGTGGGCTAACCCTTTCCATCAAACGACGTGAAGTTAATCAAGTTGAACTTCGTCGGGTATGCTATTGAATCCCACTCTCTTGGATAGGGACATGGAATGCCGGTCCTTTTTACCTCTCGAGCAGATATTAGAGCGTTGATTTTGCTCTCGAGATCTTTTATTTTCTCATCGTCGCTTGTATCGGGCTCTGGACGACTCTTAAGAGGAATAACGCGACCACCCTCGATATTGTCATATTCGGTGGAACCACCCCCAGCGTTGTTATTTTTTGTGGGGCCACCCTCAGCATTTTGGTCAATGGAAGGGTTATCAGCATTGAGACGTTTATCTACATATGAATCGCTATCTGCTTGGTTAATAACGTTGTGATGGCTAGATTCACTAAGTTGATTTGACAAAGCTCGGATTTGTTGGTCGTGTTCTTCCCTTATCCATTGCATAGTCATTTCCATTTCGAACTTAAAATTCTCTTTTTGCTTGGCCAATGCATCCTCAACCATTTTGGCTACTTCCTCGGTGTTAATCATAAACACTTCCCAGGATTCCCCTGGGCTGGATACTATTTTGTCAGAAGCAACTGCAGAGTTGGCATCTGATGCTTCGTCATCCGAGGATAATCCCCTCTGCATTCGCTGATAAGCTCTTTATCTACTGGTTCCTGATCGCAATTGGGTTAGACAATTAGATATGAGTAGATCAGAACTAGAAGGTCGAGTCGACTTTCCCCTCCCAGCCATATTAACTATGACTGCGGATTGTTCAGGTCCGACCACTTTTAGCTAGAGTCAAGACATTAGTCGAGTTATTCCCGAATTAACTCTTCTTGGTGGAGAAAAATCAGGGTTATAACTACTTGAAACAATCGGGGACTTCCCCTTATTGACCATATTGATAGTAACTTTTGGGAATTCGTCATCTCGAACAGCCGGTCGTTTCTTGCAGAAACGTTTTGGTTTGGACTTGGTCGTTCCGTTGGAGATTCTCTTAAATACCGAGACCCTCTGCGGAGTAGTCTTGGGATAGCTACACGCTGTTTTCGTCAAAAGTTGCCTTCATCATTGATTTCATTAAAACTTCAAACGTTACAAATGAATTCAAATAACAAAGAAATAAAAATTACAACTTTCTTGAAAATAAACACAAGATCCGTTCGTCGTCTCTTGCTTGCGTGGGTCTTTAGCCTGTGACGGGGACGTCGATATCCGCTCTCTCTTGCGTTGAAGAACTGGATCCGATCTCTCCTCCTCCTCTCTGAAATCTGTGTACTTTTAAGTCTTCAATCCGGCAGGGCTTCGCCGAGGCACGAGAATTCCAGATCTGAAAAAATGAGGCCTAAGGCTTGTATTTATAGGCATGAGGGATAACGGAGCGGTTAAAACGGACTACAGGGCCCAAATCCGCGTTGGGACACCCCTGGGGTGTCTCGAAAAATCCAAGACACCCTTGGGGTGTCTCGGAAAATCCGAGACACCCCTGGGGTGTCCTGGAAAATCCGAGACACCCCTGGGGTGTCTCACATTGGCCGAGACACTCCGTTGAGGTGCATTCGTCCGCTTCCGCTGTAAATTCTTCGTCCGAACTCGGATTTTAGTGATTCGAAGTGCGTTGGAAGTTTGACGAAGAGTTCTATCAGCTCCAATGGTTGGATTATCTGTAGAATGAAAGAGACACGAAGGGCGTTGTTCTTTTTGTAACATTGCGGGGCTCTCGATTAGCCCGTGCCTTCGTTATCCCGAAATTCTGTCAGCTCACGTAGTTCGTCGGTTTACTTCAATCGTTCACCGATGTCAGTCGAACTCCTGTGAACCAGATAGTGACGTTCATTGTCGTTCCTTAACACTGAGCTGTTCGTGGAGACCTATAGGCAATTTTCGATGCCTACACACGCTGATAAGACTGCCCTGATAATCTTAGCGCATGGGCAGTGAGACTCTGATTCTCGGGTATTTCTCTTCCGAGACTTGTTCGTACCACCAGCTCGATACTACAACTCATCGGTCTGATGACCAGAGCAACCTATCGTGTGTTGGCACGGCTCCTCAGGTATAACGTGTTCGTTTGTCTGACGCGTTTTTTTCTTAGTATGCAACTTCTTATTTGCGTCTGCATGAGTCATACGTTTGGACTCATACTTTTCTGAGGGTGAAACTGGAGTTTTTCTTTTATGAGAAGGCTCAAAATTATTACGAGGGTGTATGTGATCCCCAGCTCGATGAGTCGCTCGGGGTTCAATCACCGGACCCAAGCGTTCTTTGATCAGAACTTTACCTTGATCCTCGTGCAAAGGACCCAGGCGATCGACAATCCTCACTTTGAATCGGGACAAATCCACACTATCACAGGGCTTCACCGGAGGTGCGAAACTCGAAGGGATCGACGAAACCGGTGCAGAACATCTTCTGTCTTAACCCTGATATGGGTCAGACTTAGGCGACCCATGGGTTGGATGGTCGGATTTGGGTGACCCGTAAAGTGGAGGGTCGGATTTAAGTGACCCATAAAGTAAAGGGTCAGATCCAAGTGACCCTCAATTTGGAGGGTCAGATCTAAGTGACCCGCGAAGTGGAGGGTCGGATCTAAGTGACCCGCGACTTGGAGGGTCGGATCCAAGTGACCCGCGATTTGGAGGGTCGGATTTGAGTGACTCGCTTTTCTCGATCTTTTCGGCCACCGTATTGGACTTTGGCCTCCAAACTTGGTGTAGTTTTTGTGGCTTCTTTTCCACTTCTTCCCTCTGCAACCTTTTGGCCTCTTGCGCAAGAATTCGCGCGTGCGCAAGCAGTACGTGGTGCTTTTTGATCCGCTCTTCAAGAGTTGAACATGTCTTTTTGACTTGTACCCATTCACTTGTTTGTGATTGTAGATACAATTTTTTTTATATGAACAAGCCCTATAAATGAAACTTAATGTGAGGATGATAATACCTCATAAAATTCAAATCTAATATGAGTGATATTACCTCATACAAATCAAAATCAATATGAGGTGTAATACCTCACATAAATGAAATTAAATTGAGGATGACAGTAGTACCTCATACAAATCGAAATCAATGGGAGGTGTAGTACCTCATATAAATAAAAGTTAAGTTGAGGATGACATCAGTACCTCATACAAATCCTAATCAATGTGAGGTGTAGTACCTTATATAAATAAAAATTAAGTTGAGGAGGACAGCACCTCATGTAAATTTAAAATTCATGTGATCATAAGCCTTAGTTATAAATTTTAACTCAAGTATACCCACCCTCATTCGAACCTTATTTCAACTTAAAGGGATAAGGGCTCTCAAATTCCACTTATTTTAGAAACATGAAAGATAAGCAGATAGGCACTTGAGAAATGAAAAGAAAAGAAGATGTTCGTTATGATAAACGAACACAACAATCTTGATAAGGAAGTTTCAATGAGGAAGTGATAATAACTCCCCCACCAATCCATTTTAAACACCTGGCGATAACTTTCCCTTAGTCTTTCCTATAAATTGGGACCTTATTTTCCATTCAAGGGGGAGATAACAAAAAAAAGAACGATAGAAAAGACGGAAAGATTGAAAAGAAAGAGAGACTTAGAATTTGAAACAACAACGACAAGGTCCTCTGTATTTTTTTTTATTTTTGAAGGGTGGAGGGCTCCAGAACATTGTTTGGAGACCCAAGATCCCATCTTCTTTCTCTTTAATTTTGTAATACATTAGAAAGATAATAAAATTGATATCTATCTACATTTGATTCTTGATGTCTATTTAATTTTTTGCTTTATACTAATCAGGGGTTTCTTTCAATAAGAATAATTAACAGAAAGAAATAAATTTCTGGAAGCATGCACCTCCTAAATATTTTTTGTTACAAACAAAGTGATACTAATATGTATCAGAGTAAATATTTAGAGATTGCTCTACTCTTCTTGAGATTGGTGTTACGGCTTGGTCAAGAAGAGATTAGCCTACTCAAATATTATTATTTCTTTGATGGATACTAGCATCATTTTGAATTTCTTTTACAAACTATACACGTTAGGCATTCCGACACTTACAAAAATTTTGGCGACCACAGTGGGAGCATGCTTTTCCCCTCATCTTTTAGAAAGCAAATATTAGATGACATCTTGTGCATAAAGCATTAAAAAAAATTCTGTGCACAAAGCACTAAAATATTATTTCTGCATTCATTGTTCGTAGGTAAAATGGCAAGTCATGCGAGCAACTCAAATGTTAATGGAACAACTCAAAAATTTGTTTCCGTGCAAATTGGTGCATTATGGGTGCTGGTCCCTGTGGAGATGGCTACAGTGGAAAACATTCCACGATCAACACCATGCCTTGTCCCACAACCTGAATATTCTATTCACCCAATGCATGCTGACACGGACAATGATGGCTTTACTCCTGTGGAGACTAAGGCTATGAAGAAAAGAATGAGGAAATCACCCTCAGTCCAAGTTCATGTTCCTAATACTCAAAAGCTTAATACAAATAGGAGGAGCGCCCCTGGTATTATTATCCGTGAGGATCCTAAAGATGTCCTTAATAATGAGGAAAAACCACTCACCTTTCATGTTGGAAAGGGTAAGGGAGTGATGAAAGAAAACATGGATTCCTCTTCAGTTGAAATAAAGCACTATGTTGCTCAAAGACGTTTCCCTCATATTGGATGCTCGAGAGATATGGAGGCATTTAGAGCAAATTCTTATAATAAGGAATTCCCTCCTCTTCAATTGCCCAAACCTCAACAACCAAAAGGCCCCACAAGAAGGAAAGTTCTTTTAGAACACCAAGTAGGGTAGTGCCTACCCCAGTGCAACAAGTTCAAGTTAATGACCCCTCAAGGGAGACGTCAGAGCAATATTATACAAGCCTCTCTGCTGCTCGCCTAGGCAGGCCTAAAGTGAGGGATCACCAAAATAATGCTCCTCATTCTTGGCACTATCAATTCTATTCGGGTAAACCAATGAGCTATGAATCTAAATATGATTCAACCTTATCTTCTTGGAGCAATATGTTGGAGTCAAATGAAGATTACTTGGAATTAAGACAATCTCCTCGATTGAGACTAGAGGGTGATATTTCTTCGGACATCATATGCAACGCGTTATACCTCAAAGAAATGAAAGGAAAGATACTCCTGTTTATAAATATTATGAAAGCACCCACCATCAGCATCGGTATTATCAACAACCAACCCATTACTACGAACTAGCATTAACCCCAGGAGGGCATCGTGTAGTGACACGATGATTAACAGCTAGGGAGTATCGATTGCTTTTACAAGATAGGGCGGGTCATGATCTTTCTTCTGAAGATAGAAGGCGAGTTCGTTGGTTGCGTGAGCACTTATGTGAAGTCAACACGGTGCCTGATTTAAATAAACCTCACCCTAGTCATGTCATGAATGTCATGCCTGTTAGTGTGACTGATGAGGAAGATATGTATTTTAAAAGGAGGCGTACTATTGTACCGAAACATCAACCTATGACAAGAAGTCAGTCTAGGTCACAATCTGTATCTCTTGAAGTTGAAAATAATGACAATGAATCAACCGCTTCTTCTTATTCTCGTTCTCGCTCTAATGATACCATTGGTAGTGTAGAAAAAGAATATGAACCTAATTTATTAGGCACAGAACAAGTTTTGAAAACTGATGAAATGTCCCTTGATGATAAATTGATACAACTTCAAAGAGAGCTCCAACAAAAAGAAGAAGAAATTGCTCAACTTAGAGCACAAACCTTTGTGGATCTTTCTACTACAACAAATAACACTTCAGATGTTCAACATCACCCAACTGTAGTTTCACTTGATATATGTAGGCTGTCTAAAAATCACAATAGATAGCTTATCCCCCATCAACCACCGATGATGGAAGTTACAATCTGACGACTTCCAGAAGACAAACAATTTGAAGACTTTCACGTAGATCGCTGAAGGTTACAATCTGACGATCTTCACGACAACTGATGGAAGCTCTATTTCAACAGCCTTCACAATCAACATCGGGAGTTACAATCAGACGACTCTCATATTCTCAAGGAGCCAAGACGAAGATTACAAGACAATGATCTTTGCAACGCTATGACAAAAAGAGATTACTTGGTGATAATCTCTGCAAGGCAAGACGCGGAGGTCCTCCCCGTGTTTCAACGTCAAAACGCCGAGGTCGAACCCGCGTCACAACATCAAAACTCTAGGGTCGAACCCCGCGTCTCAATGTCAAAACGCTAAGGTCGAACCCGCGTTACAACATCAAAACGCCAGGGTCGAACCCGCGTAACAAGCGAAACGTGAGCGACATCAAAACGCCGAGGTCGAACCCGCGTTACAACATTAAAACGCCAGGGTCGAAGCCCGCGTTACAACATCAAAACGCCAGGGTCGAAACCCGCGTTACAACATCAAAACGCCAGGGTCGAAACTCGCGTTACAACAAGCCAAAACGCGAGTGACCCTCGCGTTCATTGGTGTTCAGCCAACACCCAACCTCGCGTCTCAATCCTAAGACGTGAGGTTAGGGTCCTGAACGCCAACGTGGGTGTTTGACTCATTCAACATGAGCTGAACGGTTCTAAAACCGTTTCCCACGATTTGGGGGCGGTTACACCCCACTTAGGAGCGAAGTAAGGGGGCGGTTACACCCCTTAATTCCCTATAAATATGGGTAAACTCAACTGAGTTAAGGCTGGCTTTTGGAAACGGAAAAGTTAGCAGCAAGGCTGACATTTTCGGATCTGGGACTTCGCAACAAAGGTTTTGGAGGAGATCGGCCTTGATCCTTCAGCAACGATCGACCACAGAGCTTCTTCTAACCTTGGCTTATTAACCGATCTTCGGTTCAAATCAACTCTTTTACAGAGTTCTTCTAAACTCGTTCAGAGTTCTCAAACTTGCCACGCAAGTTCTCCACAACGTCAAATCGTGAGGAGAAGACATCGTTCCAGTGAATCAAGACGTGCGGATCGTCAACGGAGAGCAAACTCGACGCAAGCATTCGGGGGAGGCACTCCATCGCCACCGTGAAGAACCCAGTTTTAAACAAAGAGGAAGAACCAATTTCGTTCTCCTCTCTTTTGTAATCAAGTTGTAATCGAGATCAAAAGGAATACAAATCAATTTTCTTTATTCTCTTCTTTGACAAAGGCTCATCACTGAAGGGGTCAGGGCACAGTTAATGCAAAATCAGTATGCAATGAGACCGGGTTATACAAAGCCTTATCCTGCTGAGATTGACATGATTCCCTTCCGTGCAAATTATCGACAACCTTAATTCGCCAAATTCAATGGAAATGGTTCGCCACATGAGCACATCGCTTACTTTCTAGCAGCATGTCAAGATATTGCTCATAATGGGGCTCTCTTATTAAGACATTTTGTTCAAACACTTTCAAGTCCTGCATTCACTTGGTATAGTAAACTTCTGCCTGGATCAATAAGAAATTGGGAGCAGATGCAAGAAGCCTTCTTACAACGCTTCTATAATACTCAAAGGACTGTGGGTATCACTAAATTAACTCAGACAGAACAAGCCCATAATGAGAGGGCCTCTGATTTTATTAACAGATGGAGAAATTTGAGTCTTCATTGTCCTCAGCCAATCACAGAACCAGAGGCTGTAAGGATGTGCATGAACAATTTTCGACCAGAAATGGCAGTTCATCTTCAAGGTGTACGGCCTATGACTTTTAAAGAGTTGGCATCTAAGTCAACTGATATAGAAAATTATCTAAATCAGTTTAATCGTCGCTCAGACAAAGGGCACCATAAATTTTTTGAACATAGGCTAGACAAAGGAAAGAGAGATCGCACCCGTGATAAGAATAAACATGTGATGGAGACATCTATGGCAACACAATATACAAAAGTTCGACCAAATGAGGCCAATGTCCAGTCGAAGAATGTAAAGTTTAATGGTGTTGGAAATCCAAAAAGTTTGAAAAATAGACTTGAAAGGGAGTATTCTTTTCCCAAAGAAGTGGTTGAGGATTTCTCTAAGGGATTAACCGAGATGAAGCTGGTGCAATTGCTTGAACCTCGTCAAGTAAATAAAAATAATAAGAGACACGATGATGGACGATATTGTAAGTATCATCGCATGCTAGGACACACCTTAGAAGAATATTTTGTTTTTAAAGATAAAGTTCAAGAAATGATTGATGATGGAACCATTGATCCTGCATTGCTTAAAAAGTTTAAGAAAGGAGGACAATCCGCTAATATGGTATCTATTAGTCAAGTAGATGAAAAGGCTTTTCCTAAGTGCATAGACACCTTAACATTATCGTCATATGCAGTGCCTTATGTACCATCATCATATCACCCTATGGAAGATTCATCATTACCAGTGACTCCCTAAAAGGTGCCACATCATGTAATTCATATGAAAGAGTTGTGGTCCCCTTCAACTCCACCGACTATAATGGAGAGGAAAAGTAGGACTCCAACACCATTTTCTATCCTCACATGCTCAGTAAAACAATCTCCACCATCCCACATAAAGAAGCGTCTGTTTGTTGAGGATACAGAATTTAGTAGGGCAATGCCAGTTTTAATACCAAGGCAAGACTCAGCCTTACCAGAAATCCAGTTGCCTACAACAGATGACGACGATTCGATGTTAGAACCTGAGCAGCTCTATACCAATCAAGGCAGACCTTATGTCAGCAAGAAACAAAAAAGGAGACAAGATTTTAAAGAAAGGGTTAAAGCTGCAAGGAATAACCCTATACCAACGGGGGCAGCTCGACCTCCTCTTTCCAAAAAGAAAAGAACTCCTAAATACAAAATACTTCGTAAGGTGATGCCAAAGGATGAAATTGAAGGATTTATTGTAAGGATTTCTCGTGAACTTTACATTAATAAGCCTCAAGCGGTGGATAATAATACCCCTTGGGAAGATGATTTACATTGCAATACTGTCGGAGTTGTGGAAGGAGATGATGGACCATTATGCTTCCCAGAAGAAACTCCTGAGGTTAATATTACCACTCGTTATGGATTTCAGACAAAAAAAATCCGTCCTCCTCCTGTTGAGTACATAATGTCTCACAAGGAAAAATCTCAACCTCCTGATAATGTAACTCCGAATGTGGCAGGTCCTTCTGAGACTGTCAAATACAATGTACTTGCACATCTAAAGAAAATACCATCACTTTTTAGTGTATATGATGCTTTGTGTTTGTCTTCTGATTTGCGAAAGGCATTTGTTACCGCAATGCAATTTCCTGATGACTATAGAGTAGAAGTAGCTAATGTGGATACAAATCCACTCGAAGTCTTAAATATTGAATTCACTGATGAAGACCTTCGTAGAAGTAGCTAATGTGGATACAAATCCACTCGAAGTCTTAAATATTGAATTCACTGATGAAGACCTTCTGTTGGGCTCAAAGCTTCATAAATATTGAATTCACTGATGAAGACCTTCTGTTGGGCTCAAAGCTTCATAATCGACCTTTGTTAGTCACAGGTGATTTAGAAGACAAGTCAATTAATCAAATCATGTTGGATTGTGGGTCTACTGTAAATTTAATCACTTTAAGGACGTTGACAAGGCTGGGATATACTATAAGAAATCTTACAAGAAGCAACATCGCCATTCAGGGATTTAATCAAACAGGCCAACAAGCTTTAGGGACTATACGTTTGACCTTGTGATTTCAAGGATGGATTTCTACTCCTCTCTTTCATGTGATTGATGCATTTACATCTTACAATGTATTATTAGGACGTCCTTGGTTGCATGAATATGGCGTGATATCCTCCTCCTTGCATCAGTGCTTCAAGTATAAAACACCCGAGGGAGAAATTAGAAGAGTATTCTTCAAGTATAAAACACCCGAGGGAGAAATTAGAAGAGTATTTGCAGATACACAACCTTTTACAACTGCAAAAGCCTTCTATGCTGATGAAGAGTATTTGCAGATACACAACCTTTTACAACTGCAAAAGCCTTCTATGCTGATGCAAAATTTTACTTTGAGGGCGTTATTGCCAAGGAGATCAAAGGAACCGATTTTAGAGCTAATAGAGTTAATCCTAAAGAAGAAATTGCTTATGACGGAGTAAATCCAAGAAAGTTACATATCGCTACATATCTCAAGAACAAAGAAAAGATGGAGACCCTGTCTTTCAAACACTTGAGTATGAAGTCTTGAATTCTAACCAAGGTAAAGAGCCTAGTGGTCAAAAGAAAAAAAATCCATGGTCTTTGTACCAGCCTCTTCTATAAGTTATAAAGATCCAATATCTTGTCTTCCTATTTTTTTTTATGACCAGAAAACCCTTAATATGATGGGGAAAATGGGTTATGATATAAAGTTAATTTCAGATTTGATTAACGGAGAAGGTTCTCTTGTACCTTTTGACAAAATGCTCAGTTCAAAACAAAAAGATGCTCTTTACCATGACAAAAGACTATCATCTATGAAGAAAGGTTTAGGATATGAAGTATGCATGACATCATCTCAAGAACTTGTGACTATCATCTATGAAGAAAGGTTTAGGATATGAAGTATGCATGACATCATCTCAAGAACTTGTGGACTTACAGCCAGCCCCATCCCAATTGGAAGAAGTATGAAGTATGCATGACATCATCTCAAGAACTTGTGGACTTACAGCCAGCCCCATCCCAATTGGAAGAAGGAGAACAAGCTACAACAGATGAGTTAGAGGAAATAAATCTTGGCACTAGTGATGACCCTCGTCCTATATTTATCAGTACCCATATGTGCAAGGATGAAAAGGATGAATACAAACAATTCTTATCTAAAAACAAGGACGTATTTGCTTGGAGTTACAAAGAGATGCCTGGGCTTGATCCAAATATAGCAGTACATCGCTTAGCCATTTCAAATGATATTACACCTATTAAGCAACAACAGCGTCGTTTTCGTCCAGAAATATTACCTCAAATAATAGCTGAGATTGATAAACTTCTTGCTGCTGACTTTATCCGAGAAGTCAAATATCCCACATGGTTGGCTAATATAGTCCCTGTTAAAAAGAAAAATGGACAAACCCGTGTTTGTATCGATTTTCGTGATTTAAATAAGGCTTGTCCAAAAGATGATTTTCCTCTTCCTATCTCTGAATTATTGATAGATTTTACTACAGGTTATGAAGTATTATCATTCATGGATGGTTATTCAGGGTACAATCAAATTCTTATGGCACCAGAAGATGAAGAGTTTACTGCTTTTAGGACACCAAAATGTATCTTTTGTTATAAAGTGATGCCTTTTGGACTAAAAAATACCGGTGCAACATACCAACGTGCTATGACAGAGATTTTTACTGATCTCCTTCATGATAAGGTAGAGTGTTATGTTGATGACATTGTGATAAAAACAAAACATAGAAGTGAACATTTACAAGATCTATCTTTGGTTTTTGAACGCTTAAGAAAAGTGATAAAAACAAAACATAGAAGTGAACATTTACAAGATCTATCTTTGGTTTTTGAACGCTTAAGAAAACATCAGTTAAAGATGAACCCGACAAAATGTGCATTCAGTGTCTCATCGGGAAAATTTTTAGGGTTTGTCGTTCGTAAAGATGGAATTGAGATTGATCCAGCAAAGACAAAGGCTATCATTGAGATGCCACAACCACGAAATCTACATGAGCTGAAAAGTCTTCAAGGGCGACTTGCATACATTCGACATTTCATTGCTAATTTAGCTGGCAGGTGTCAACCATTTACAAGACTAATGAAAAAGGATGTTTCTTTTGAATGGGATGATGCATGTCAAAATGCTTTTGAAAGCATAACAAAATATTTGGCATGCCCACCTGTGCTAGGAGTCCCCATTAAAGGGCGACCTCTAATATTATATACAGTTGCATTACCCATGTCTTTGGGGGCATTGTTGGCCTAAGTTAATGATGAGGGAAAGGAGGTTGCTTTGTATTATCTGAGTCGTATGATGCTGGGGGCAGAACAAAACTATCCGGGTATGGAAAAAATATGTTTGGCCTTAGTTTTTGCAGCCCAGAAACTTAGACATTATATGTTAGGGCATACTATTCACTTGGTATCTCAGGCAGGTCCTCTCAGATATATTCTTGAAAAATTAGTTTTATCAGGTCGCCTAGCAAAATGGGCAATGTTTTTGACTCAATTTGATATTGTCTATGTACCTCAAAAAGCTGTTAAAGGGCAGACTTTAGCAGATTTTTTAGCCGCTCATGCTTTGCCAGGAGAAAAAGAAATTGAAGATGATCTTCCCGATGATGAAGTTATGACTACCTTTATAGCCCCTTCATGGGTCATGTATTTTGATGGAGCCAGTCGAGGAACGGGGCAGGAGCTGGGTTGTATTTGTTACTCCTAAAGGAGAATCTCTACCATACTCTTTTACATTGACTTATGCATCATCTAATAATGAAGCTGAGTATGAGGCTCTTGTCATTGGTCTTGAATTAGCATTAGACTTACATCTTGATCCATTGGTAGTCTATGGTGATTCACAACTTGTTATACATCAACTGAATGGAAAATATGCTGTAAAAAAGAAGGAATTGATCCCATATTTTCTAAAGGCCCAGGAGTTAATCCATCAATTTCAAGAAATTCAAATTGAACATGTCCCCCAATCTTATAATCATAGAGTGGATGCTCTAGAAAGTCTTGCGGCTTCATTGGTTATCTCTCCGAACACTACTCTCCAAATAAATGTTGAAACGAGGCGGGTACTATCATCGATACTTGAAGAGTCACCACAAGAGACATTAACATCCTCGGCTATTTCGGCTTACATTGAAGAGGAAACAGATTGGCGAAGACCCTTACTGGATTATCTCAACCATGAAATTCTTCCTGCAGATAATCACCAGAGACAACAAATAAAGAAGCGTGCTATACATTATACTTGCATTGAGGGGATCCTCTTTAGGCGATCTTTTGATGGTATGCTTCTTCGATGTTTATCTGAAAATGAAGCTATGAATGCTTTGAAAGAAGTACATGCTGGGGTATGTGGAGCTCATCAATCGGGACAAAGGCTTTACCATCAACTCAAACATTTAGGATATTACTGGCCTACAATGGCTCGAGATGCAATGCAATTTGCTAAGAGATGCCATGTTTGTCAAATTCATGTAGATTTTATACATCAACCACCAGAACCACTCCATACAACTAATGTATCTTGGCCTTTTGATGCATGGGGGATGGACATCGTAGGCCCTATTTATCCTCCATCATCCAAAGGACACAGCTATATCTTGGCTGCAACTGTCTATTTTTCTAAGTGGGCAGAAGCTATCCCTCTAAAAGAGACACGAGGTGTAGATGTGGTCAATTTTGTTCGTACTCATTTAATATATCGATTTGGCATACCAGCTAGAATTATATCTGACAATGGAACTCCATTCAAAAATCAGGATATACAAAGACTTTGTGCAAAATTTCATATTAAACATTACTTTTCATCAGCTTATAATGCAGCAGCCAATGGTCAAGCTGAGGCATTCAATAAGACATTATTCAAATTACTGAAGAAAGTGGTCTCCCACAATAAACGAGAATGGCATGAGCGGCTTACGGAGAGTTTATGGGCATATCGTACTACTATTCGAACACCTACAGGCTCAACACCTTATGCATTGGTCTTCGGAGGTGAGGCCGTACTTCCACTTGAAGTGCGAATCCCATCTTATAGAGTTGCAATCCATGAAGGACTTTCAGAGGATGAAGCACTAAAGGCTCATCTAGAAGAATTGGATGGTTTAGAAGATAAGCGCTTAAGAGCAAAACAAAATTTGGAGATATATCAGGCTCGTATTTCACGAGCTTTTGATAAAAAAGTTCATCATAGATTCTTCAAGATTGGCCATTTAGTATTGGCTGTTGTTCGTCCTATGATTATCACAAGGCGAACAAAGAGTAAACTTGAGCCAAAATGGGAAGGCCCTTTCATAGTACAAGAGGTTTATTCAAACGGGGCTTATAAAATAATTTCACCTGATGGAGAGTACTCTCCTCCCCCAATAAATGCAAAATTTCTAAAACGATATATGCCTAAGGAGGCATCACACTCCAAACTTTTACGAGTATAAACTGTAAGATACTCCAAATTTTATGAGTATAAACTGTAAGACACTCCAAACTTTTACGAGTATAAACTGTAAGATACTTCAAACTTTTACGAGTATAAACTCCAACTTTTAAGAGTATAAACTGAAAGAAACTCTAAGCTCTAAGAGTATAAATTATGAGTAAAGTTATCAGGTAGGCATGGTCTACACACAGTTAAAAAAAATTCTCTTTCTACATTAATATATATATATATCAAAATATGATCTATCATTTTAGACGACAGGTCATTTGGAGCTTTCTGGACAAAGTTATGGCCAAAACAAATGCAAACTTATGTGCAGTCTAGGGCAGGCCGAAAATACAGATTGAAACCAACGCTCTTGCATCATCTCATTTAAAAGGAAAAAAAAAATCTTCAACAGCCTCCAAACTCTAAGAGGATAAACTATGAGAAAGTTGATGCCATACAAGCTTGTCCATCAAAGTTCATTGAAAAAAAAAAATCTCTTGTGTATTCAATGATGACATCATCTTTCTTGAGAGATGATTGTAACAATTGCAAGTACGAAATATTAAATATCTATTCGCTATGAAGTAAAATGTCTAAATCTCCAATATAATAAATGAAGTTTATTTAAAAAAATTTATTCATCTCTTAAAAGACATTATATAGGCTAAAAGAGTTTTAAAGCTGGTTGAACATGCTTCGTACTTAGCCTTGAGATGTTGTATATTAGGAGAACTTTGTTGTGCCCGATGAAGCGATTGCATGAAATCTTACTTAGCCTTGAGATGTTGTATATTAGGAGAACTTTGTTGTGCCCGATGAAGCGATTGCATGAAATCTTCTTGTTTATCCAAAGCCTTCTTCAGACGTACTTCCACTATGTTAATTGCTTTTAATTCAGTTTTAGCCAACTCAATATTCTTTTCTAGATTCTGAACCTTTTTTCTCCACTTTACAATCTTTTGATTCAGATCATCCTTGCATGATTGATTATGATAAAGAGCAACTTTATGAGCAATTAATGACTGCTCTACATAAGAGATAGGATTTTCTAATGAGTTTAAAAATTCTAGAGAAGATGCCCCATCAATATGTTCAGACTTAGAAATCAACTGCTATTGGATCGCATGATACTTTGTGGTAACTACAATAATCTTCTCAAATGCTTCCCTTAACTTACCACCTGAGTTACCAAAGGCTCCACACAATGCAAACTTGTTCTCTATTAGTTTGATAAAGCCTTCAAAGTCTCACTCTAAAAGGGCCAAAGGTTTCTGTTCACAAAATTATTTCACAAAAATGGATAGTAGTGCATCTGAAACCGAGCTCACAGATGGGTCAACCGGTCCTTCATTACTTATATCATTATTATCATCAATTATGGGTGTTGGGGAGGGCTCATCAGATTGTTTTTTATCAACCTTCCTCAAAGGGACAGGAATAGAGCAGTCTTGACATTGTAATTCTAAGATCTCATCTTTGCTCTTAATATGATAAATCCCAGACATGAAAGGCTGAACTTGAGCAGATGAAGATACATTACATAGAAACTTGATCTTTGCATTCTTCAAAAAAGACTTGAATAGCTTGCTCAACTGAACTAAAACTTTCACTCGCTCCGCTACTCATTTGGGGAACAATAATTTGGTCCTGTTGTATTGAAGTATTTTGTTTCAATATATCTTCATGGTTTGAAAGGTTATCATTTGTTCTAGGCCGAGTCTTATCTTTATCAGAAGAGTTACCAGAAGAAGCAGGTTCCCTATAATCTTTAAAATTATCAAGGTTCTTGGTAGAGGATGCATTTTTATCATATACCTATAAAAATCCTTATGAGTACATGTTTAAAAAAAAGTCATATGTACAAACTATCACAAAAATACAAGTACCTTGGGTAGTAATGGAGACCTTTGAATTCCAACTGAAGCAGGTAAAGTATGATCATCATCACCTTCTAAATTTACAATCATGTCATTAGCACATACACTTTTATTTCTTACTGGTGAAATGGAAGTAGCTTTCAATACTAGATCAGAAGAAATTTGTTGCTTTTTCTTAGGATCGTCAACAAAAGAGCATTTTCGCTTATATTGGTAGACTCTGCTGAATCCTGCATAATGATGATGACTGAATTATATATATATAATAATATAATATACTATAATATATTATATATATATATATATATATATATAATAATATATATATAATATTAATATATATATATTATATATATATATATAGTGAGCTTTGACATATATTAAAAGTATTAATTTAAAAATTAAATTATACCTTATTTTGCTCAGACAAAGGGTATATAACTTCTTTACTTCTTCAGCAAAGAAGTTATGATATTCCTTTTGACTACAAATAAACATAACCATTAAGGGGTCTTCCCCATGCGACCAATCAGAAGGAATGATGAATGCTTGTCAGCGCCGTCCCTCAAACGAAAGAAAAATCTCCAATAGCAGTACATCATGCGTAAGGATGTTTCAATACGTGTGCATGACAAACTAAGATCAGGAACTCCTTGATCATAACCAAATTGACGGGCAAACATATGAGAATTATATGGTTCAGTAAATAGCCTCTTTTCCATCCTAAGAGGAAGGATACCTTGGTGAATTGAAAGAAAAATTGAAAAATGAGAACTTGATATCTTTTGCTTCGATATATCCGCAAGGGAAATGGGGTTGGAAGAATGTGAAAGTGGATAAGGTCTCCATTTAAGTTTTTCATCATCTCCTTCATGTAAAAAATTCCTAGCCTCTTTAGTAGAATAAGGGGACCCTGAAGTTTATACTCCTCAAATTTGCAGCAGTAACGGAGTATCTGATCTATGATCTGAAGAAAGAAACTGCCTTTCAATGTCGTCTTTAGGTAGCCGATCATATAAATTAGGAAAATATTAGAAAATCCATCCAACCAGATAATGAACTGGCCGATTATATGCTACTGCCAAGTGATCTATAACCCAATAATTAATTTCTTGATAAAGAGTGCAGAGCGCCAGAACAGCCAAGGAATAAGGTTTTCTACTATCAGCCATTCTTGCAGCCACAACGAACACATCAGGTCTGATATAGGTTAAGTCATAAGGAACTACAAATTTGCATAACCATAAGGTGAGAAAAGCTGCAAGTGGTGTGTTCTTCCCAAAAGTTTGAATACTATCAAAAGACTTGCTCTTATGTTTTCCTTTAGACTTGACTTTATGATGTTGCCCATGAAAGAAAAATTCCATCCACATTTCAAAAGAAACATTGTCTGCCCATGAAAGAAAAATTCCATCCACATTTCAAAAGAAACATTGTCTACAGGACTAATACCTCTAAGATATTGATAACAATTCAGCAATGCTTTGAGAGGTTGACCATGCTTGACTTCAGGATCTTCAAGTTCTTCATTTGTGGGTACATATTCATCATGTACTTGTCCCTGAATAGGAAGACCCCCAATCCTCTCTATATCTAGCAAACTGATAGAAAGATCTCCCCATTTTGTAGCAAATACATTACGATCTTTATCCCAACACTCTAAGAAAGATTGCAGAAGCTAAAAGTCAATATGATAAACTCCAAGAGATGAAAGTATAGCGCCGTAGATGTTAAGACGTTCTAAAGCATCAGTGTATTTTTGCAATATATATAGACACCAGTCATTATATCCATCAATCATAAGAGGTTTATTTTCTCTTACATCCCCTCATCCTTTACTTCGAGCGATAAGTTCGGTTGCAAACCATGTCAATGAACCTGAGGGAAAAGTCTCTATACAAGGGTTGAAAGTATTTTTACAAGGATTGAGAGTGAGAGTAGAGGCAGAGGTAGTATGAACGACTTTTATAAATTGTCCCCATCTAAAATGTGCAATCAAAGCCCGAGTTGAGTTATTAAGATCTTCGGATAATTCATGTGCTTTCTGATAATTCATAATGGTCGAAGAGGCACATGTCATTGGGGCATGTCTTTCTAACTTTAAATCGATGAGTTCATCTTCATAAAAATGAGAAGTCATAGGGGAATCATCAATAACTAAAGATTTATGGGACTCGGCTTCTTCAACTAGTTGGCTACCCCCAATAGAAACATTAGTTGAATGAGACATCTGAAAAAAATTTATTATACATTAAATAAAATCATAATTAATAGCTATAAGAATGAATTAAGCATGAAAATTTTAAACTTAATAAGGATGATGAGAATAGAGTCTTAAAAATAAGTTTAGACGTTAAGGCTAAATTCATCTATTTTGTATTAAGAAATAAGACCTTAGGGTTTCCTAAAACTTATTTTCTGCATCATGGCTCATGCCTCAAAAAAATTTTATTCTCGAAGTATGAAGCTTGTGAGATGCATGGTCCTCCGTTCTGGAATTTGACTTCCGTACTGGAACCCCATGTCATCTTGAGAATAAACTTTTGAAACAGAGGAGAGCAGCCTAAAGTTTCTGAACTTATTTTATGAATGAAGGCTAAGTTCATCTATTTTTCATTAAGGAACATGGCCTTAGGGTTTTCCTAAAATTTAGTTTCTGCATCATGGCTCATGCCTCAAAAATTTTATTCTCGAAGCATGAAGCTTGTGAGATGCATGGTCCTCTGTTCTGAAATTTGACTTCCGTACTTGAACCCCATGTCATCTTGAGAATAAACTTTTGAAACAGAGGAGAGCAGCCTAAAGTTTCTGAACTTATTTTATGAATGAAGGCTAAGTTCATCTATTTTTCATTAAGGAACAAGGCCTTAGGGTTTTCCTAAAATTTAGTTTCTGCATCATGGCTCATGCCTCAAAAATTTTATTCTCGAAGCATGAAGCTTGTGAGATGCATGGTCCTCCGGTTTGGAATTTGACTTTCGTACTTGAACCCCATGTCATTTTGAGAATAAACTTTTGTAACAAAGGAGAGCAGCCTGAAGTTTCTGAACTTATTTTATGAATGAAGGCTAAGTTTATCTATTTTGCATTTAGAAACAAGGTCTTAAGGTTTCCTAAAATTTATTTTTTGTATCATGGCTCATGCCTTAAAAAGTTTATTCTTGAAGCATGAAGCTTTCGAGATGCATGGTACTCCGTTCTGGAATTTGACTTCCGTACTTGAACTTTATGTCATCTTGAGAATAAACTTTTAAAACAGAGGAGAGAAGCCTAAAGTTTTGAACTTATTTTATGAATTAAGGCTATGTTCATCTATTTTGCATTAAGGAGCAAGACCTTAAGGATTTCTAAAATTTATTTTCTGCATCATAGCTCATGCCTCAAAAAAAAATTATTCTCGAAGCATGAAGTTTTCGAGATGCATGGTCCTCCGTTCTGGAATTTGACTTCCGTACTTAAACCCCATGTCATCTCGAGAATAAACTTTTGAAACAGAGGAGAGCAACCTAAAGTTTCTAAGCTTATTTTATGAATAAAGGCTAAGTTCATCTATTTTGCATTAAGGAACAAGGCCTTAGGGTTTCCTAAAACTTATTTTTTGCATCATGGCTCATGCCTTAAAAAAAATTATTCTTGAAGCATGAAGCTTTCGAGGTGCATGGTCCTCTGTTCTGGAATTTGACTTCCATACTTGAACCCCATGTCACCTTAAGAATAAAGTTTTTAAATAAAGGATAATGCTACAATTTCTAAAATTTAATTTAAATTGATATCCTGATGCACCTTAAAAAAAGGGGCAAACATATCCTACTACAATTGTAATCACACATAAGACACAAATATAATAATTGATGATCTTAATATCTTGTACATATAAACAAGTTTATTGACATCAATAAAAAGAATATGGCTATGCTATTTTATATACTTTTAAAAAAACTGGCAGAAAGACTCACTGTAATTTAACGAGCTGTGGTTGAGAAACCTATAAAGGATATCGACTAAGAAATAAAAAAATTATATTACCTCGTGGTAGTAAAATAGGAAGGTAGTTGATAATTTATGTAGGGGATCAATAATTGAACGTGAAAAATAAAATAAAATATTAGAATTATAAAAAAAACAAACCCAAAGAACAAAGGGTATTAATGCAAAAGGGGAAGCATGAGGACCTAAATTTTTTTTAAGGCAAAAAAAAATACTGAGAAAAAATAAGAATAAAAAAAGTCAAAAGAATGTTTAGGCAACCTAAGCTGCATGTAAAAAAAATAATTATTATTATTATAAAAAAACAAACAAACAGAAAAAAAATCAATAAAACATTGTTGCACATTGTTTGTAGAAAATAAAAAAAACTACAACAAAGTGTTAAAAAAATTACTGTAGCGATCCGGGTACTATATCGAATTGATGAACAGTACAAAAAAAATAAAGGAAGTTTACATGTGGTCTTCCTCAAACAAGCTAACATAATATCAATTAAAAGATACACACATATATATATAGCTAATTGAAACCTAACTGAGATAGGATTAGATTTTCTTTTTAATTTCTATTGGGATTCTATCTTAAAATTTGTTGATACCTCTTTTAAATTGGATTCTATCTCCTACTGATTTAGTAGTTTTAATTAGATAAGAACTCCTCATATTTGAATTAAGTAAGCTAAATCCTAAGCCTTTTAATAAAACAAAAGTAGAAGAAAAAAATTTTCATAGCACAACAGTAATTAAAAAAAGAACTTGGTCTCACGCACCCGGTTTAAAAAAAACCGAGCACGTAAGCCAAGGGGGGCAATTTGTAGATACAAAAAAAAAATTATATGAATAAGCCCTATAAATGAAACTTAATGTGAGGATGATAATACCTCATAAAATTCAAATCTAATATGAGTGATATTACCTCATACAAATCAAAATCAATATGAGGTGTAATACCTCACATAAATGAAATTAAGTTGAGGATGACAGTAGTACCTCATACAAATCGAAATCAATGGGAGGTGTAGTACCTCATATAAATAAAAATTAATTTGAGGATGACATAAGTACCTCATACAAATCCTAATCAATGTGAGGTGTAGTACCTCATATAAATGAAAATTAAGTTAAGGAGGACAGCCCCTCATGTAAATTTGAAAGTCATGTGATCATAAGCCTTAGTTATAAAATTTAACTCAAGTATACCCACCCTCATACGAACCTTATTTCAACTTAAAGGGATAAGGGCTCTCCAATTCCATTTATTTTAGAAACATGAAAGATAAGCAGATAGGCACTTGAGAAATGAAAAGAAAAGAAGATGTTCGTTATGATAAACGAACGCAACAATCTTGATAAGAAAGTTTCAATGAGGAAGTTACAATAACTCCCCCACCAATCTATTTTAAACACCTGGCGATAACTTCTCCTTAGTCTTTCCTATAAATTGGGACCTTATTTTCCATTCAAGGGGGGGGATAAAAAAAAGAACGATAGAAAAGACAGAGAGATTGAAAAGAAAGAGAGACTTAGAATTTGAAACAACAACGACAAGGTCCTCTGCATTTTTTTTATTTTTGAAGGGTGGAGGGCTACAGAATATTGTCTGGAGACCCAAGATCCCATCTTCTTTCTCTTCAATTTTATAATACATTAGAAAGATAATAAAATTGATATCTCTCTACATTTTGATTCTTGATGTCTATTTAATTTTTTGCTTTCTACTAATCAGGGGTTTCTTTCAATAAGAATAATTAACAGAAAGAAATAAATTTCTGGAAACATGCACCTTCTAAATACTTTTTGTTACAAACAAAGTGATACTAATATGTATCAGAGTAAATATTTAGAGATTGCTCTACTCTTCTTCAAACAAAGTGATACTAATATGTATCAGAGTAAATATTTAGAGATTGCTCTACTCTTCTTGAGATTGGTGTTACGGCTTGGTCAAGAAGAGATTAGCCTACTCAAATATTATTATTTCTCTGATGGATATTAGCGTTATTTTGAATTTCTTTTACAAACTATACACATTGGGCATTCCGACGCTTACAGTGATTTGGAAGAGAGGGCATTTGTCCGCTGTTGGGGCGCTTGGCGTTGCATAATTTTCAGATCTGCCTCGTAACGGATCCCGTCAATTGACTCCAAAACCCTAACGAATTGGCGCGCAAGGTGTTGGCGCTGCCTTTGGCAAGCTCTCTTCGATAAAGTGGGTGCGCCTTCTGTACTCAACTCCTTGATTGAGGAGAAGTTCAGATCTGCAGATTCGGACACGTTAGAGGCTGGAAGGGCATTGCAAGGTTCAACTACCACAACAATGGGGGCGTTGATCTTCTTGCACTTGCGAGAAGCGGAGGATCTGGAGCAGAAGGACGAGAGGTATTCTTCGTACTCCTGTTGGTCAAACTCATATTTGACCACCTCTTCAACCTGGATCTTAATCATCAGTTGTGACATGAGGGCCTCGATAGCAGACCGTTGACTCCTACTATGGTTGCCAGTTTATTTTCGTTGAAAATTTTTATTGTATAACTCATTACAACTTTGATCGTTACAATAAGTTTAAAAAGATTAGTCTTTTTATAAGACCTTTACACAATAAAAATAAAAGATACAATACTTTTGAAAATAAATGCAAGATCTATTTATCGTCTCCTGCTTGCGTGGGTGTCTTCGCCGGTGCTGGGGTTTATCCGTGGACGATCGTCGATCAGATCCGATTGCTAAAAAATTTGGCAGAGCTCCTATTTCACCAAGGAAGTATTTGTTTGAAGCTCTAAAATCGACCAAACGAAATTAGTAGCTCTTCTTGAGATTAAGACAAAGCTTAATCTCGAGGAAAAGACGGGAACAGGCTTCAGATCCTTCGAATTGCTCCTTCTTCTGGGATTTGCCGGGATCTCGCTAGCCCTTGTTGAAATTCGTGCTCCTTTGACTCCTCAATCCGGCAGCACCTCCTCGTCTTGATAATTAATCTTTCCCCCGTGAAATGAGCCCCTAGGCCTGTACTTATAGGCTTCGAGTGAGGATTTTTGGATAAGAATGAGTGATTTGGCATTATCTTCAGTCAATAACGGACTAACCATGTTTGTAGATGATATCTAGGCAGTTAGAAACCTCTAGAATAGAAGAAACCGATCAAAATAGTCTAAAAATGTATTTTGGAGGTTACGGGCAGTTCTGGACGTGAGACACCGGCGCGCGGGTCGGATGGATCCGACCCGCCGACGCGCGGGTCGGATTGGTCCGACCCACCGGCACGCAGGTCGGAATAGTCCGACCTACCGGCACGTGGGCCGGATTGATCAAACCCACCACCTCGCGGTCGGATTGGTCCAACCCTCCGGCTTGCGGTTCGGATTAGTCCGACCCGTCGGCACGCGGGTCAGTTTGAGATTCTTTCGGTATTTTGGTCTTAACTCTCTCGTCCGACTGTGGATTGAGATGATTCAAGATGCATTGGAAAGATGACGAAGATACCTACAACTTTTATCTTTTGAGTTTCTTCAGATTCAAATTATAATATATTCTAAATGCCTCTTCTTTTTATGGGCCACTTTGAGGTGTTCGACACTTTCTGACTTCTCCAGACTTGTATTACGTATTTCGTCATTCCATTAACTTGCATGCTTTGTTGACTCGTTTCATGTACTCGTTAGGTTCTTTATGACACTTAGAGCTGATTGACGTGTGCGATCTGACTGACGAGTGTGTTTGGTCACTTGGAGCTGACCGACACGCGCGAGTTGACCGACAGGAGTGACGGCCAATTGGAGGTGGCTGGTGAACGCACGAGACACAGTTGGTTCTCCATACTAGTTCATGTACTTATCGACATTAGATAATCCTCCTAGACTCGGATAACAACGTTCGTCATCTTCTCTCCGTCTCGAGCTATGCGTGGACACCTATAGGCATTTTCAGACTCCTATAGTGCAAAAAATGAAACTTGAGAGGCAAAAGCCGCGTGCATGTGCGGTGCGGCATGGCGCATACGTCGTGTCGTGGCGAGGCAAGGTGTGGTGTGCATGCACGTGAGTGTAGTGCAACAGCCCAAACAATACAATGTCCAAAACACTAACTCAAAGCCCATTGAGATGTGAACCATTATAAACTTCTTGAACTACTTCTTATTTTTCGATGTGGGACTCTACACAAAGGCAAAATTACCTTTTCATGAACCAAAAGTCCAACACCTTGATCATCCGACAAGGAATTAAGCAGTCCATCTATTTTTTTTTCTTTTTCACTCAATTCAGGCTCCATTTGAACTTCCATATTAAATAATATATTTCGCATGTTTGAAATGTGTTCATTTAGTGTCTTATTTCTTTTCAACTTATGTTTCATATACTCTAGCTTTGTTGGTTTGCAATATGGGATTGCGAACCTAGTTTGATGACTATTCCTTCCCCAAAATGCTAATGTTATTTTTCTTGCACCTCGTTTCACAATCGCCATCAATAAAAAATTGAAAAAAAAAATGTATGTTAGTATTTGTGATTAGAACCCTAGATGGGGAAAGAATGGCTCCAAGTTTCTACATAATGGAATGTATAAATTTTATAGAAATAAATCTTTTTCAAACTTAAAAAGATCTTTTGCATAAATACCTAGGTAACATTCACAAAATAGAAAAAAAAAACTTAATACATATATTATTGATCTTTTGCATAAATACCCAGGCTTAAACAGAACCATAAATAAATTTCTTCGAACATAAAGGATATAATTTAAGAAAAATACATACTTAGTTGGAGACATCTCCAACATTCGAAACAAAGAAAATTTGGAAATAATTTTCCATATAACCTAACAATCAAAATATAAAATTATACATCTAATTCAATTCAATTACAAAATTTAGAAATAATTTAATACCCTCCAAAATACACACGTTGGACTTATTAAGAGTAAAACTCAGCCTAGCTAGCTGTATCATAAGAGCATCGTCATCATAGAGAAGGGGTAGTAGCACAAGCTACATAGTGATATATGAATATATCTGGGTCGATGCTCCATATGAGTGTCACTTGTCCAGCTTATTTCTACTACATTGAACCAACATTGGGACTAAGTTTCTAAATAAGGGTTGGGTTACCATTGTCAGTGACCTCTCTTATGGGCTTAATCTCATCTCCCTCGATAAATTCAGAACCACACTCCTGGATAATCCCTTAGTCAAAGGGTCAGCAAGATTTTTCTCAGACTTTACAAAGTCTAAGATCACAACTTTGCCTATCAGGCGTTGTACATATTTATATCTTATTTGAATACGTCAGTTGAGTTTTTTATTTACATACACTTGCTTTAGAAGCTCTATGGTAGATCTAAAATCTGAATGAATAAAAATTGGAGGAAAGAGTATAGGGACCAAAGGAAGTTCAGAAAGTAGATCTTTTAACCATTCTGCTTCTGTGCAAGTGGTATCAAGAGCAATCAGCTCAGATTTCATGGTGCTCCTGGCAATTACTATTTGCTTACATGATTTCTAGGATACCGCAGCACCACTAAAAAGAAATACATATCCAGATGTGGACTTTATACTGTTAGAATCTGTGACCCAATTGGCGTCACTATACCCTTCAATAGCATCAGGGTATCCAGTATAAGTCAAGCAATAATCAACTGTCCCTTTTAATTATTTGAATACTCTCTCTAGGGCAGACCAATGATCCAGGTTAGGGTTATTGGTATATCGACTCAGTCTCCCTACAACATAAGCTATACAGGTCTAGTTCGGTTTGATATGTATAGAAGAGATCCAACCATCTGAGAATATTTTAGTTGGGATACAGGTTCACCTTCATTCTTCTTCAAGGATATAGAAGAATCATAAGGTGTGGAAACAGGTTTAGAGTTATGAAAGTTGAATTTTGTTAGACCCTAGAGGGGGGGGGGGGTGATTAGGGTCTTATGCTAATCTAATCCGATTAAATACCAATTAAAATTAATTAATACGTTATCCTAGCAAGTATGAAATACAACAAGAATATAAGCTAGGATAAGCAATATAAACAATGAGATATATCATATATGATAGAGATATATGCAAGGATATATAAACAACACAAGGGTAAATAATCTAACTACAAATGTGATAGGGCAAAATGATCAATAAGCAATACACAATGACGATGTAAGATATGAACATGAAAACAAGTGCGCCAATGCAATCACAAACAAAGGATATGTTTACGAGGTTCGGTCCCCACGACCTACGTCCCCGCTCCTCACCTCGAGGAGATCTCCACTATCACAACCGGGTTTTCTACGTTCACCCGAACAACGTTTACACCTCACAATACAATCACTATGCAATCACACCTCACACACTAAGTGTTGGTCCTAGCCCGTGTCCTCCTCCTCAACTCAAATAAGCACAACTCAAAGTTACAATCTCTCACCACCCAACTATACTATGTATGAAAGATACAATAAGCTCAATGTGGGTGTGTGTAACAGTGAGATTCAATAAAACTTAACTCAATAAGAACTAGCAATAAGAATTGATATGAAATTTAATAGTAAAAATGCTAGGAAATAGAGTTAAGGAAACTTCTCTATAAACACAAAGAGAGGATGATGAAATGTTGAAGATGAACTCTTCAATAGCTGATGAAAACTCCTCTTTGTAACAGCAAACCCAAAACAAACTTAAACCAAACTAAACAAGCTTAAACCCTTGTTTAAAACCTTGTTTAAAACTTCTTTAAAAACTTCTTGGCTTACTGAAAAGAGATCAGCAAAGGGGTATTTATACCCTCTAAAGATCTCAGCAAAAAATCCCAAGTCAAAAGACCAAAAAACCATCTTCAACGGCTCTAAAAAGAGCCGTTGGGACTCCAGCGGTCGACCGATGAAAATCGCGGTCGACCGCGAACAAGGTAAGAAGCTCAGGAGACATCCAGAGAGTCTTCGGTCGACCGGGTGGAAATTTCGGTCGACCGATGGTAAATTTCGGTCGACCGGCGGAAATTTCGGTCGACCGACGGTACTGAAGCAGGTATATCCGATTTTATAAAATCGGTTTAAAATAGTAAAACAGCTCCCAAAATTATGAAATTTTGAGGGAAGGTTCTGGACATGTATGAAAACATGTTAGAGAAAGAATTTATGAAAAAACATTACCCAGTTGAGAGAAATAAATGTTTGAACACAGAAATACAGTTTCTGAAAATCTGCTGTGATACACGATTTTGTAAAATCAATTAGGCACAGTAAATCAACTCCAAAAATAGTAAAATTTTGTGGGAAGTTTCTAAATATGTAGATAAACATGTAGATAAACATGTCAAAGAAAGAATTTCTTGAATATCACTTTCCATTTATGAAAACTCATCTGTTTTGTAAAACTTGCACGAACATGTGCACGAACGAAAACGTGAATTTGTAAATTCCTTTAAACATAACAAATCAATTCCAAACTTGATGAAACTTTGAGAAATGTTTGCAAATGATATTTTGAACATGTTACAAAAAGAATTTTCCAATTTTCTTTTCTCAATTGTGAAATCTTATTATTTTGCAAAAGTATTCAAAATATGAAAACCCAAAACCATGCATGTTATATATATAACTATATATATACATAGAAACCAAATACGTGTGTGTATATGATATTGAGCTTAAGGTACTTAACACACATAATATAAAATCTAAACTAGATTACCCAAGCTTGATCTTGATCTTCATTGTAGCTCAACTTGGTACACATGCGGATGAAGCTTGAACTTGATCTTTAAATATGAATTGCATGTTGCTTCACTCCACAATTCCGCCAACCTCCATTTGATATCGTCGTTATGGCGCAATCCATCCATCCTCCAACAACGTTGTTTGTCTACAATACATAGGAATACACAAATACTAGACAAACAACATTAGTGGTAAATTGTTTGTTAAACATCATCAAAACAAGAAGGCCAACAATCTCCCCCTTTTTGATGATGACAAACAATTTACAAAAAGGAATATATGCATGAAAGGAAGTGTATATATAAAAGATAATACACATGCATATAAATGTATACTCACAATATTTCTCCCCCTTTGACAACATCAAAAAGGGGACAAAAGAATTAAGAGAGCGAAAGCTCCCCCTACAAATAAGCACGGGTGAGTATCAAACATACAAATATATAGGGATTGCTCCCCCTATCAAAAAGCCATATAGAATATATGCGATGAAGATCATGGCAAAACATATGTGAGCAAGCATACATGAATATGCTAAAAATTTACTCACATACATGAAGATAATGAGAACACATATAAATATGTCAATATGAAAATAGTGTCTCATTAACACAAAAAAATATAAAAATCATATAAAAGAATAGATTTATGAAATCAAAAGAAGAGGAACATGAGAATCATGCAAAAAGTTTTCAAATGAAAACAAATCAACCAAAAGAAATCATAAATCAAAGTTTATATACAAAAACAATGTTTGATCAATAAAGAAAAATTTTCTTTACATAACTTGATCAAACCACTCATAGAATACATTATAAAGCACGAATAGATGATCCATTAGCACAAACACATAAATATCATCATATAAGTGAATTATAATGAATTCAAAAACAACAAATCAAAACACAATTTTTAAGAGAGGCAACAATTATATCAAGCTCTTGAGCTTGTTCCAACCCATATAATCATTTTAGCATCCGGTAAACTTGATTTGGGAATAAACACCCAATAAACCCGAAGGGTTATATAAATACAAACCTCTCATCTAAATCAAAGCTAGGAATTATGAAAACAAAAGAATTTGACCAATAAAAGGAATTGTTTTCATAAAAGTTTAAAATACATCTTTCAAAACCAAGAAAAAGAAAATTAAAAACAATAAAATTCCTGGTTTAAAATCAAATTTGTTTTGGTACCCAAGTATTCTTGGTACCAAAAGATTTAGGAAAAGTAAGAACACTAAAATTCTTGGTTTAAAGTTTAAATTTGTTTTGGTACCCAAGAACTCTTGGTACCAAAAGATTTAGGGACATGACCCCTATCATTAAAGCTCAAAGCCTTAGGGTTATGAACCCTCTTAGGCACATATGGTGCACTAACATGGTCAAAACAATATTCATTCAAATGACCCTTCCGATTGCAATTTGTGCAATGAAAGAGATCCATTTGTTTTTGTGGACCATTAGCTCGTGCACGGGAATCATTTGCAAATAAAGATTTTCTTTTAAAATTATTTTGCAAATGAGAAACATTCTTAAACAATGGTCTATTTGGAACATATTGCAATTTAGAAGCTTTTTGTATATCAAAACAAAATTTAGCAAGATGTCCAAACCTACCACAAACATGACATTTAAAAACATGTGGTCTATGAAAAACATTTGGCAATCTAGAATTCTTTTTCATGTCAAAGCAAAACTTTGCCAAATGGCCAAACCGACCACATAGATCACATTTATACACATTAGCATGCTTATGATGAGAAATAGATGCATGTGCATGTGTGTGTACATGTGATGAAGAAACTTGATGAGATGCACAAGAAGGATTAATATTCTTATGTTTTTGTGCATCATAGCAAAATTTAGCTAAATGGCCTTTACGACCACAAATGGAGCACTTGTAAACTTTGCTATACAAGTGTGCATAGTGTATGGGTGATTTACTAGATTTAGCACACTTGTCCATAAGTTTCTTATGGTTATGAATGCATATTTTTAAAGTTGAATCTAAAGATGAAATACTATTTTTCATAAGATTCAAATCTTCATTTTTAGGCACATATGCATTTTTAGAAGTAGAACATAAATAATTATTTATAAAAGAAGCTGTATTATTTTTTATGTTCTCTACTTCTAACATGGCATCAATCTTAGCATGAGATAGGCTAGCAATAGATGAAATCAAATTTCCATTTTCCAAATTTAATAAGTCATTGCTTTCTTTAAGCATAGTATTTTCATTTTCAATGACATCAAATTTGGACACTAGCTTCTCATGATCGGATTTTAAAACATCATGCTTGCTTTTTAAATCATTAAAATCATTTTGCAATTTGTTATAGGCATGCAATAATTTTTCACTAGCACAAGCAAGTTCATCACTAGATAAATCATTATCGGGTTCGAACTCGCAAACCTCACTAGGGCTATCGCCTAGTGCACGAGTGCATGAAGCTCTACATGAACTTGAAGCCGTATCCTCCAAAGCTTGTCGGATCGCCTCCAAGTCTCCTTGATGTGCTTCTATGAATATCCACAATTTGTAAGCACTATCAAAATGAGCAAGTTTGTTAGAAATAGAAGAATCAAGTGCATGAAGCATATATTCTAACACAACTTTATTCATAGTAAACAATCTTTTATCATTTCTACTCCACTTGGATTTCTCCATAGTGGGTACAATATAAGCATCATCAATAATTCCCCATAAATCAATATTTTTAGATTGCACAAAAATTTTAAATCTAGAAGCCCATTGTGCATAGGGAAAATTAATGAATTTAGGAGCAACATTAGATTCATAGCCTAACAAATGTGCACGCTTCATGACCATGATAAATATATATGTGCAAGCAAGACAAAAAATGCAATCAAAACAAGATTAGCACAAAAAGGATAACTTGGATCTTTAACTCAAGGCGATTAGACCTTAAATCAAAGAGCACCAAGCTCTGATACCAATTGTTAGACCCTAGAGGGGGGGTGATTAGGGTCTTATGCTAATCTAATCCGATTTAAGTGCCAATTAAAATTAATTAACAAGTATATTCTTGCAAGATAGATATACAAGAGTTATGTGCAAGAATAAGCAATATGAACAAAGGTAAATATCCTAGCAATGATATATACTATGAGATATATGCAAGGATATATGAGCTAACACAAGATGATATATCCTATCAAAGAGATATACAATATGATATATGTATAGGATATGTAAACTAACACAAGGGGTAAACAATCTAAACAAGATAGTGGATGATATAGATAATGAGCTAATGACAATGGCGATATAAGATATGAACATAAATATGAATGAACGCCAAAGCACACTCAAACAAGCAATATGATCACGGAGTTCGGACCTTCCGTCCTACGTCTCCGCTCCCCACTCCCGGGGAGAAATCCACTAACACAATCCGGTTTGGAAGCCGGAACTTCTTCTACACACTCGGTTTTCTAGCTAACCGAAAACTCTACAACTCACACTCTTGCAATCACACTCTACACCCACTAAGTGTTGGACCTAGCCGTGTCTCCCTCAAGTGCTCGGTTACAACCTCTCTCTAGGCACGTCAACCGACGCCACTCCTCTTGGATTCGACCCCGTCTCTCACCACACACTTCTCTCGGTGTACAAGTGTATTACAAGTGAATCCTCACAATTAAGCACAATATAAATCAATTTGATTGTTCTCTAAATAAGGTGAGAACTCAATTAAGCACAACTCTTAGTCACAAACCCACAACCCCAAATTATACTATGAATGTAAATACAATAAGCTCAATAGGTTGTGTGTGATCAAAGAGATAAAACAATATAAACTCAATATAGAAATCTAGCTTATGGAAATTAAGATCAAAACAATAAATAGCTAGAATTGAGTTTAAGGAAAACTTCTCTATAGATCAAGAGTGAGATAGAGATGAGTTGAATGCCCAAACACCAAAGGATGATCTCCTCAAGCTCTTGTAGAATTGAATCACAAAACCGAAACACTCAAATGCTTAAAAGCTTCTTAAACTTAAACAAACACTAAACAAGTTTAAACCCTTGTTAAAACTTTTTAAACCATTCTCTTGACATCTTGAAAAGATATCAGCAAAGGGATATTTATACCCGCAAAAAATCCCAAGTTAAAAGACCAAAAAACCATCTTCAACGGCTCTAAAAAGAGCCGTTGGGACTCCAGCGGTCGACCGATGAAAATTGCGGTCGACCGTGAGCAAGGTCAGAAACTCAGGAGACGTCCAGAGAGCCCTCGGTCGACCGGGTGGAAATTTCGGTCGACCGATGGTAAATTTCGGTCGACCGGCGGAAATTTCGGTCGACCGACGGTACTGAAGCAGGTATATCCGATTTTATAAAATCGGTTAAAAATAGTACAACAGCTCCAAAAATTATGAAATTTTGAGGGAAGGTTCTGGACATGTATGAAAACATGTTAGAGAAAGAATTTCTGAAAAATAATTTCCCAGTTGAGAGAAATAAATGTTTGAACACAGAAATACAGTTTCTGAAAATCTGCTGTGATACACGATTTTGTAAAATCAATTAGGCACAGTAAATCAACTCCAAAAATAGTAAAATTTTGTGGGAGGTTTATAAATATGTAGATAAACATGTCAGAGAAAGAAATTTTCAAATATCACTTCTCATTTGTGAAAACTCATCAGTTTTGTAAAACATGCACGAACATGTGCACGAACGAAAACGTGAATTTGTAAATTCCTTTAAACATAACAAATCAATTCCAAACTTGATGAAACTTTGAGAAATGTTTGCAAATGATATTTTGAACATGTTACAAAAAGAATTTTCCAATTTACATTTCTCAATTGTGAAATCTTATTATTTTGCAAAAGTATTCAAAATATGAAAACCCAAAACCATGCATGTATATATATAACTATATATATACATAGAAACCAAATACGTGTGTGTATATGATATTGAGCTTAAGGTACTTCACACACATAATATAAAATCTAAACTAGATTACCCAAGCTTGATCTTGATCTTCATTGTAGCTCAACTTGGTACACATGCGGATGAAGCTTGAACTTGATCTTTAACTATGAATTGCATGTTGCTTCACTCCACAATTCCGCCAACCTCCATTTGATATCGTCGTTATGGCGCAATCCATCCATCCTCCAACAACGTTGTTTGTCTACAATACATAGGAATACACAAATACTAGACAAACAACATTAGTAGTAAATTGTTTGTAAATCATCATCAAAATAAGAAGGCCAACAAATTTGATCAGTGTTTTCTCAATACTGTGAGAAAGACTCAAATATATTCCTCTAGTGTCTCTAGAGATTTTTATTCCAAGTATCATATCAGCAAGATCTAAGTCTTTCATGTCAAAATTATTGGAAAGATAATCCTTAACTTCTAAAATTAGTTAAAGAGTAGTTCCAAAGATAAGAATATCATCAACATAGAGACAGGGGAATAAACACATTTTTCGTGTTCATTCACTGTGAAACCATAACGAGCAATGACTCTGTCAAATTTCTGGTGCCATCGTTTAGGAGCTTGTTTAAGACCATACAGAGATTTAACAAGTTTGCAGGCTTTGTTTTCCTAACCATTGGCAATAAAGCCTTCAGGTTGGTACATATAAATCTTTTCATCTAAATCACCATTCAGGAAAACAGTCTTGACATTCATCTGATGTATGATTAGCTTGTGGATAGCAGCAAAGTCTAATAATACTCAGATAATTAAGATTCGGGCTACATGAGAATAGGTATCAAAATAATCAATGCCCTTTTGTTGAGTATAGCCTTTAGCTACAGATTCGGGCTACATGAGAATAGGTATCAAAATAATCAATGCCCTTTTGTTGAGTATAGCCTTTAGCTACTAATCTAGCTTTAAATTTATCTATGGAACCATCAGCTCTAAGTTTCTTCTTGAATATTTACTTACAACCAACATGTTTACAACCTGAAGGTAAGTCGGTGAGTATCCAAGTATGATTTTCCATGATAGATTTAATCTCATTAACAATGGCTTCTTTCGAGAAAGGTGATTCAGGTGAATCCATTGCTTCTTCAAATGAACTAGGATCACTTTTAACCAAAAAGGTAAAGAAGTCTTCTCCAAAGTCCTTTTGAATTCTACCTCTTTTGCTTCTTTGAGGTTCAATATCAAATGACTGAGAAGAAGTGGAAGATGGTAAATCAGAAGGATGAGATGAACTAGGATTTCCAAAGATTTTGGATTTGAAAGGAAAGATATTTTCAAAAAAGACTGTATCTCTAGCTTCAATGATAGTGTTGCTGGATATGTCACTGATTTTAGAGTTAATGACTAAAAATCTATTAACATTGCTATCTAGTGCATATCAAATGAAGGTAGCATCAATAGTTTTGAAACCAATTTTCCTCTTCTTAGGTTCAAGAATAGCTACATTAGCCAAGCAACCCCAAACCTGGAAGAAGTTCAGATTAGGAGATCTCCCCTTTCAATATTCATAAGGAGTTGTATCAAAAAGTTTTTGGGGAATCCTATTGAGAATGAAACAGGCAAAGAGAAGGGTTTCACCCCAGATATTTTCAGGTGCTCCTGAACTGAGTAACATACAGTTTACCATATCCATTAGAGTTTTGTTCTTTCGTTCAGCTACCCCGTTAGACTGTGGTGTATAGGGAGCAGTAACTTCATAAATAATATCATATTCTTGGTAATATTCAGTCATATCATTCGAGGTATACCCCCCCCCCATACGATCAGATCTTAGAATTTTGATCTTTCTGTCAAGTTGGTTCTTAGCTTCAGCTTTAAACATCTTAAACCTATCTAAAACTTCATCTTTAGTTCTGAAAAGATAGGTGTAACAATATCTGGAGTGATCGTCTATAAATATTACAAAATATCTTCTACCCACTCGGGTGAGAACTCGGTTCGAGTCACACACATCACTATGAATTAATTCGAGGGGTTCAAAGTTTCTAGTTATAGACTTGAAGGGTTTTTTTAGTGTGTTTCCCTTAAACACAAATCTCACACTTGGAAGAGAGGTCAAAAGAGAATTTAGGAATAAAATTCAATTTGATCATTTTCTATAAAGTTTAAAAATTGACATGTCCAAGTCGTCCATGCCAGACATCACAAGATTCAACAATTTGTACAACAGAAGACTCAGAAATTTCATTAGAACTGGAATTGATTACATTGAGTTTGAAAAGACCATTACAAGTAAAACCTTTTTCTATGAATATATTGTCCTTTATAATCATAAATTTGTTGGATTTTTTTACAATCCTATAGCCAGCTCTAAGGAGAAGAGATTCACTGATCAAATTACAACGGAAAGAAGGAAATGGTGAAACGCCTTGCAGATTCAGAGCTTTCCCAGAGGTCATGGTGAGCTCTATGCATTCACTTCCTATTATTTGTTTAGTGGAGTCATCTGCTAAGCTTATGCTTCCTCCACGTGATTCCTGGTAAGTAGAAAACCAAGAACGATCATTGCAAACATGAATATTAGCTCCGGAATCTAAGTACCAATTAGTGGAAGAAGTAAGGGAATTTACAAAATAGGATGAAGAGGCTAACTTGAAGGAAGTTGGATTCTCTTCAATCATATTAACTTTGTTGGATCCATTTCTTTTAGGAGCAAGTTTATCTGGTTCCTTCTTCCGAAAGAAACAGTTGGGAGCCATGTGGTTGGTTCGACCATAGACATAGCAGAACTTTCCATCAGACTTATGGCTGGAAGAGTTGTGATTTGATTTGGAAGAAGATTTGTTGAATGATTGCTGGTTTTTCTTGAATTTCTTCCCTTTAGGTTTGAAATTCCTAGACTTAGGCTTATCCTCTACCAAGTTTACTTTAGCTTTTGATTCAGACTTGGTTTTGGAATTTTGTCTATGCTGGTCTTCAATACGAATAGCCTTGAGGGTTTCAGTTAAGGTTAGATCTTCTTGCTTGTGCCGGAGATCTCCAGCAAATCTAGACCAGAATGGAGGGAGTTTATCAATCAGACATGAAACTTTATAATCACCAGTAAAGGTGTTTCCTTTAGATTGGAGGTGACGGAGGAAATCTTGGAATTCATAAATTTGTTCATTAATGGGTTTGTCATCAACCATTATGAACTTATTGAAGGAAGAGGAGGTGAAACGTAGTATTCCAGCATCATCATAGTCGTATTCTGCTTCAATAGCATTCCATAGGTCTTTAGCACTTTTGGACTCATAATAAATGTCATAGAGGTTGTCTGCAAGTACACTAAGAATCCTATGACAATAATGATAGTTGATATCTTCTGGTTTCATAGAGCTAGAAAGGAGCTAGCACCAGAACCAGAAGTGGAAGGAACATGTTCAGGTAGAGGACCATAAACAAGAGAATTGGAGGGTTGAGATCCACTGAATGAAGAATCGGGAGTGTCTATGGCTGAAAGGACACCTAGGGTTGTGAGCCGGTATCTTATCTGATTAGCCCACCATTTATAATTAACATCGGTGAACTTTTCAGGTTTGACACTTTTAGAATGATCAGGGTTAGGCATAAGTCCAATTTTGAGTTTACTAGTCTAGGTATTTGATATCTGAATGGAAAAAGATTTGTCAATACCACTCAACTAGTAACTTAGAGGATTATAACTTAAGATATGAAACCAGATTTGTAAACTAGCAAGAAATAATAATTTTTTTATGAACAGTAAACAAACAATTCGTGAACAGTGTTTTTAAAAAAAAAGTAATAATAAATGAATTTTATTGAAAGAAACTATTTGAATGAATAATAAAATAACAGAAACAAAATATTTTTTTCTCTCGGATGAACAGTAATAAATAGTATTCGAATTTTTTTATTTATAAATGAAATTAATAGATAATTATTTACTAACTAAAAACAATTAAAATTAGATTTAAATTAACAGTAAGAAATTCTTTATCTTCTAGATTGCTGATAAAAGAGATAAAATCTGAAATAAAAGTTAGAAAAACGAGGCCTCAACGGGTATAGTCATGATTCACTGTCATAAAGGACCCGCCTATCACAATATCGATCCTCTCCCTCTAGTGGTTAAAAGCCCCCAAAAAACAAGCAGCCTCTGAAACTCGGGCATGGAGTAGCAGACTTCTGGGCTCAGATGAGGATCGTTCCCTAAAAATATAAGTAAATAGTAGCAAACAGAGATTTTGAGTGGTGATGAAGTAGCTCTCGAAAGAGAGGATTGGAGGATTCTTCTTGTTTTCTGTGTTTTCTCCGAATGAGCTTCAGCTCTTTATATAGCCCCTTCAGCTCGTAACCAATGCTGATAGTCCGTGCACGTTACGCTGAGATCCCGCATCCGTTATACGTTTTTATAACTCTCGTAACCGTTATAAAGTTGTGTAAAACATGCAAAAAATAAAAGTTGAGAGACAAAAATCGTGTGCGTGTGCGTCGCGGTGTGGCGAGGCGTGGCGAGGTAAGGCGTGGCGTGCGTGTGCGCGCGTGTGGAGCAACAGCCCAAACAATACAAGGCCCAAAACACTAACTCAAAACCCATTGAGATGTGAACCATTATAAACTTCTTGAACTACTTCTTATTTTTCCGATGTGGTGTTTGGGTCAAAAATTGTTGTTTTCATTGTGATTGAATCTATTACAACTTTAATCGTTTATAATAAACTCAAATAAAAAGTTGATCTCTTTATAAGATCTTATTATATAATGAAAATACAAAAGATACGATTTTGTCAAATAGCGCAACGGATGTTTATCACCCGCTGCTTACGTGGGAACTTTGCCTGTGCCGAGGACGTTAATATCCGTGGACTGTCACGGATCAGATCCGGTTGATAGATTAAGTTGATCAAAGCTTTTACTTCACGAAGAAAATAATCGCTGCAGCAATAATCTCTACCAAGCGAAATCACGGCTCTTCTCGAGATTTAAGACCAAGATTAAATCCGGAGGAGTAGGGGACGGGTCTCAGATCTCTTGAACTCTACTCTTTATGCACAAGAGATCGCCAAGATCTACTAACCCTTGCTGTAAATTCATGACTCCACTCTCAAATTCGGCAGCGTTTTGCTCTCTTGATGTCCAGCCCTAAAATAAGCCCTTAGGCCTGTATTTATAGGCTTCAGTCGGGGGTTTTTGGATAAAAATGATGGATTTCGTCTTATCTTCAGTTGATAACCGTGTAACTACGTTCAGAGATGATATCCAATCAGTTAGGACACTCAGGACCCGAAGCAGTCTCATGAAAACCGTCGAAACTAAAAAAACCTCCATTTGGTGGCTCGGTCTTGGATGAGCCACCAAATGGTGACTCGGCCTGGTCCGGGCCACCAATTGGTGGTTCGGCCTTGGCCGAGTCAGTTCGTACCATCTCAGATATTTTTACTCTAACTCTCTCGTTCGATCTCGAAATAAGGTAAATCAAGATGAGTTGGAAAGATAACGAAGAGACCTATAACTTGTATGTTTTGAGTTTCTTCAGAATCAAATTGAATCATGGTTAAAATATTACTTCTTTGTGTGAGCCACCAATTGGTAGCTCGGTCTTGGCCGAGCCAGTTCTTACAACTTCAGGTATTTTAACTCTAACTCTCTCGTACGATCTCGGAATGAGGTGATTAAAGATGCGTTAGAAATTTGGAGAAGAGACCTACAATTTTTATCTTTTGAGTTTCTTAAGAATCAAATTGAAATATGGTCAAAATATCACTTCTCTGTGCAAGACACCAATTGGTGACTCGGTCTTGGCCGAGCCAATTCGTATCACCTCGGGTATTTTAACTCTAACTCTCTCATCTGATCTCAGAATAAAGTGATTCAAGATGAATTAGAAAGCTGATAAAAATACCTACAACTTTTATCTTTTAAGTTTCTTCAGAATCAAATCTTATAATGGTCAAAATATCATTTCTTTGTGCGATCCACCAATTGGCGGCTCGGCCTTGGCCGAGCCAGTTCATACCACCTTGGGTATTTAAGCTCTAACTCTCTCGTCCAATCTCAGAATAAGGTGATTCAAGATGCGTTGGAAAGCTGGAGAAGATACCTACAACTTTTAATTTTTAAGTTTCTTTAGAATCAAATCAAATCATGATCAAAATATCACTTTTTTGTGTGAGCTACCAAATGGTGGCTCGCAGCCTTGCGAGCCAGTTCGTACCATCTCGGGTATTTTGGCTCTAACTCTCTCGTCCGATCTCGGAATGAGATGATTCAAGATGTGTTAGAAAACTAACAAAAATACCTATAACTTCCAATAAATGAGCCACTAAATGGTGGCTCGGCCTGGTCTGAGCCACCAATTGATGGCTTGGCCTTGGTCGAGCTAGTTCGTACCACCTCGGGTATTTTGACTCTAACTCTCTCGTCCGATCTCGAAATGAGGTAATTCAAGATACATTAGAAAGATAGAGAAGAGACCTACAACTTTTTATGGCTAAGCCACACATGGTGTGTGTGAGTCACACATGGTGTTTCGCCCCCTTTTGTGCAAAACACAACTACTAGCTGAGTTGTTTTGTCATTTCGTGTGTCACGTTGACTCATACGCTTCACCAATTCGCATCATACATTTCGTTAAGTTGGAGGTAGTCAGTGAACATGCAGGCCACTTGGTTTGTCATTTTAGTGGCTGATTAGCGTGTGGGCCACTTGGTGATAGTCGGAGAGCACGCGGGCCACCTGGTGTTGGCCGTTCTGGTGGTCCGTCGCTATGACATCAACGTTTTGTCGATTCGTTTCATACGCTTGTCGGTGTCAGATGATTCTCTTTGACTCGGATAATCCCCTTCGACTTGGATAATAGCGTTCATCATCTTCTTTTTGTCTTGAGCTGTGTGCAGACACCTATAGGCATTTTTAGACGTCTACAGATACCCCCTCCAAAGTATTTTAGACTCATTCTTTTATAGAGGACTCTGGAATGCTTTGGATATGATAGGCCCCCACCTTCAGTCAGTGTCAAAGGACCTGTAGCTGGTTTCAATTCTTGACTTTTTTGATTTTTAGTCTATTTTGATGAATAGCTGAAGTTCTTCCAGCGCTACGTTTATCGTCTGGCCGTCGTCAAAATTTTGAATCGAACTTGGTAAGTTGGTTATGGCTTGTGTCATTGAGTTGACTTTGAATTGATCATCTTCGTTAAAAATTCATATCTGAATACGATTGAACTCCCTGGAATCATCATTTGTCTTATTTTGGTAAAATTGCTGATGTGTTGATCGGCATCGACATTGACGTCGATCGGCGTTAACCTTTGCTGTAACGTGCTTATCGGCATTAACACAGTTTATACTCATACATTTGCTGGAGTTTACATAGTTTAAGCTCTTAAGGTATTGGAACGTGGTGGTCCTAAATTTTAGGCTGCAGGACCAACTATTGAAGTTGTTTCATCTACAGATACAAATCTTATCCAGAAGTTGTTGGATGCCCAAGTCACGAGACCAACTAATTAATGAAGCTGATACGTTAATGACTCGCATTTATAGGATTTTTTACAAACTCTCAGCCATCAACGGGTTTGATTAGCCTTTACCAACTACCGTTCAAGTCGGGCTAGCATGCAGATTGTTTAAATCTGTTCCGCATGTAATGTTATGCTAAAAGAGTTAACACTTTTAGTGCTATGATATTGAATACGTAGACTTCATCTTTCTCACGTGAAAAGACTAAACGGCGACGCGTGTTAGGCGTAGACTTTAAGGTTTTTGGCAAACCTTCAGCCTTCAACGGGTTTGACGTGCCTTTACCGATTACCGTTTGAATCGGGCTTGCATGCAGATTGTTTAAGTCCGTTCTGCATGTGACGTTGGTCTAAGAGAGTCAACTCTCTTAGTGCTATGATATTGAATACGTAGACTTCGTCTTTCTTACGAGAATAGACTATCCGATAACGCGTGTCAGGCGCTGACTTATCCCTACTTAGGCTTTAGGATAAAATTCCCCAGACTTGGACTCTGGTGTCTTCTTCAATCGGTAAAAGACTAAACTAGCAACACGTATTAGGTGTTAATTTATCCCTATTCAGGATTCGAGATAAAATTCCCCGTGCATGTGAAGCACGGATTTTGGCGTTATGAATAATAACCTGCCACAATATCGAATATGTGGGATTTTATTCTTTTTACGGTTAAGAACTAACCGGTAACGCATGTTAGGCATTGACTTATCCCTGCTCAGGATTCATGATAAAATTCTTCATGCATAAAAGGCATGAATTTTTGTTGCTACGATGCTGAATACGTAGACTCGATCGTTTTTACGGGAACGAACCACCCAGCAATGCAGGTTAAGCGCTGACTTATCCCTACTTAGGCTTCAGGATAAAATACCCTAGACTGGTATTCTGGTGTCTTTTTTAATCGGTGAAAGACTAAACTAACAATGCGTGTTAGGCGTTGACTTATCCCTACTTAGGATTCGGGATAAAATTCCCCATGCATAAAAAACATGACTTTTATAGTTGAAGGATGGTGTCTTCTCTTGGGGCAAAAAGACGAACCTGATACGGGAGAGGAAGAATTTTATATTCTATCTCCTAAAGCTGAAGAGGAAGACCAGTTACAAAAGAAAATTCAAAGTAGGATCTCTACTTTAAGAATCCGGGAAGGTGAAACTAAGAGTGGGATCTTCACTTTAAGAATCAAAAAGATTCGGATAACCCTAACTGTCGGAATGTTTGATTACTGAACTAAAGATGGATGTCTCATTTATCGAGAGTGAATTGTGGTTTTGATCCTTACTGTAGGAAGGTTTGACCAAGCGGGAGTTTAAGGTGATCCTAACTATAGAAGGTTTGATCACTCGGTTTAAAAATAGATCTCTCGTTCATTGAAGGAATCGAGAGGGGATTTTGACTATGGTCCTAACTGTAGGAAGGTTTGACCAAGTGAGAGTGGGAGTGTGAGATGACCTTAACTTTTATAGGTTTGATCACTCGATTTGTGGACCTCTCGTTCATTGAAGGAATCGAGAGGGGATTTTTTGATCACTCGATTTGTGGACCTCTCGTTCATTGAAGGAATCGAGAGGGGATTTTGATTGTGGTCCTAACCGTAGGAAGGTTTGACCAAGTAGATAGTGAGAGTAGGAGTATAAATCATAGTGGGAGTGTTGACTCATACAAATCACTCAAAGAGGTTCCTGGTATTAAGTGACAAATACTTAACACGGAGGGGTTTGACAGTCGTCAATGATCAAGATGTTAAAATTCCAAGTACTTTGTCTGGAATTTAATAATAGGAATGTTGAGTGCACTGACACATCAGAAGTTTTAGTGGATTCAACCGAAAGAAATTTTGATGGTCCCACCGTCAATTAGTCTAATCGGTGGAGGATTTTTGTGGTGGAGACTATGAGTCGTCGAACACCAATGAGAGTTTTGTGAGGGAAAATTGATCCACCGAAGTGATCAAATCTCGTCTCAGCAAAAGGGTATTCGGAAATCATAGTGAGAGTTTAGTGTTTATCACTTTGTTCGTAATGATCGGGTTATCCCTAAGAAAATTATATGTATTATTCTTTCGAGAACTTCCTATTATATAAATTATTCACCCCCAGCTTCCTTCGCAAAACTGGGTCTAATATTGTACTTAGTTGGATGACTGGGTTATCCTTAAGAGTACCAGGCATGGCACTCTCCAGGAACTTTCCGTGAAAGAAAGTAAACAATTTAGACTCATATACCTGTTGGAGTATTAAGAAGCAGTTTATACTCGTATACTCTTTGGAGTGTTTCCATTCTCATTTGGCTTATCTCAACGTTATGACACTAACTTTAACTAATGTTTGGATGCTATTTTTAAGAGCAAAGCAATCCTTGGTGGGATGAAGGGCCCTCCTATGGTACGCACAGTACTTTGGATCCATGATGTTGTCAGTTTCCTCCTGATCTGGGATAGATGGTAGCTTGATCTTGTTATTTTTAAGGAGGGACTCGAAAATGGCTGGAACATCTTCGTCCTTAAAGGAGTACTCTTTTTGGAGTTTCGGGTCCGAAGCCTTTTGCTATCTTCTGAATTACTGTTGTGATCTTTGATTAGCATCAACAGCAGCTGCAGGTGCATTGTCCTTACCACGGGAGGCAAAGTTTGAGTTCGGAGGATTAGCCGTCGGTTGGCTCCTCTCGGCCTTCTTTCTTCGGAGGAAGCGTTCGGCCTGCTCTCCACACATCTTCAACTCTTTTCATGTGTTGGACGGTGCGACTCCCATAACTTCCAATATCTCAATAGATAGGTTGTTATGACATGTTTGGAAGATGAAGTCCTCCGTGATCGGATCTCGACAGTTCATCGCTTTATTCCAGAAACGTTTGATGAAGTCGTTGATCGTTTCTTCGTCTTCCTATTTCTCCTCAAAGAGTGTCCTGATGGATATTTCGGCATCATCGTCAAAGAAGTTGCCGAGGAATGAGCTCTTTATATCGTCCCAGCTATTAATACTTCCAGGCTTGAGACGGCGGTACCAATCGAAGGCAGGCACACGAAGGGTGCCAACGAATAATCGAACCATTAAGGCTTCATTGCCAGAGACCATGCCCAAGTAGTACTTAAAGTAGATCAGATATTGAGTAGGGGAGCATTTTCCGTCAAATAGTGTGAAGTTGATCAAATTAAACTTCGCCGGATACAGGATCGAATCCCACTTTCTTTGGTAAGGACACGGAATCTCGGTCTTCTTTACCTCTCGATCAGACATCAGAGCGTTGACTTTTCTCTCGATATCCTTCATCTTTTCGTCATCGTCTGTATTATTCTTCAGACAATTTGTGAGAGGAACAATGGGGTCACCCCCAGTGTTGTCATCATTAGCGGGACCACCCCCGGTGTTATTATCTTCAGTGGGACCACCTCCAGTGTTTTGATCAACGGGAGGGTTCTCAGCATTGAGACGTTCATCCACATCTGAATCGCTACTTGCTTGGTCAGCAAGGTTGTGACGGTTGGATTCACCGAACTGATTGGACAGAGCCCGAATTTGTTGGTCATGCTCTTCCCTTATCCATAGCATAGCCATTTCCATTTCGAACTTGAAGTTCTATTTTTGCTTGGCTAAGGCATCTTTAACCATTTTAGTTACTTGCTCGGTGTTGATCATGAATGCTTCGCGGGATTGACCTGGGCTGGAGATCGTATTGTTAGAAGCGACTGCAGAGTTTGAATCTAATACTTCGTCATCCAAGGATAATCCTCGATTAATCATCTGATAGTCCATTTGTCTAATGGTTCTCGATCGTAAATGGGTTAGACGATGCGATATGAGAGGATCAGACCAGAGGGTTGAATTGACTTTTCTCTACCAGCCATATTAACTGTGACTGCGGATTGTTCAGGTCCGACTGCTTCCAGCTGGAGTCAAGACATCAGTCGAGCTATTCCCGAATTAACTCTTTTTCCTGGAGAAAAGTTGGGGCTAGAACCACTTGGAACCATCGGGGACTTTCCCTTATCGATCATATTGATGGTAACTTCTAAGAGTTCGTCATCTCGAATAGCCGATTGTTTCTTACGGAGATGCCTTGGCTTGGTTTTTGACGCTTTCGAGGAGAGCCCTTGGAATACTGAGACCCTCTGTAGAGCGGTCTTGGGGTAGCTACACATTAATAATACTGCCCTGATAAGTTCTGCGCACGGACAATGAGATTTTGTTTCCCGTGTATTTCTCTTCTGAGACTTGTTCGTACCCCCAGCCCGATAGTACAACTCATCTGTCAGATGACCGGAGTAACCTATCGTGTGTTAGCAAGACTCCCCTGATATAAAGTTATCATTGTCAGATGAATATATTTCTTTCAGGGGGTTTACCGCTTTATTAGCATTCTCAAGAGTCACGTGTTTGGAACCACACTTTTGGGAGCGTGGGATCTCAACGGGCTTCTGGTCTTTAATTTGCCATCTGAGGTGGTCAATTGCAGGGGTTTTTCCATTATTGTGAGGACGTGTGCGACCCCCAGCTCGAGTGGTTGCTTGGGGTTCAGTCACTGGACTCAAGTGTTCTTTGATCGGAACTTTATCTCGATCCTCGTGTAAAGGACCCAGGTGATCCATCATCCTCGTCTTGAATTGGGATAAGTCCACATTGTCGCGGGGCCCTGCCGGAGGTGTGTGATTCATTGGGATAGAAACAGGGGCCGCTGGAGGCTTAAACGGGACTACGGGAGGTGAACTGGGTGCGAAACGAAACCGGCACAAACCACCAATTGGTGGCTCGGCTTGGGCCGAGCCACCATTTGGTGGCTCGGTTTTGGCCGAGCCACCAGATGGTGGTTCGCATATTTTGGCAGTTCCGGGTGCTGTTTGACTTTTTGTCGACGTTGTTTCGAACTTTGGTTTCCAGATTTGGCGTGGTTTCAGTAGCTTCTTGATCACCTCTTTTTGCTTTAGCTTCTGTGCTTCTCGACGAGAATTCGCGCGTGCGCAATCAAAGCGCAACGCTTCTGAATGCGCTCCTTGAGGGTTGAGCGAGTCCGTTTGACTTGGATTCACTCATTCGCTATTGGTTTGGAGGAGAGGCTATTTATTTGTTGCTGGGGCACTCGATACCTTCTGCGTTTCAGATCCGCCTCATAGCCAATCCCGTCAACAGACTCCAAAGCCTTAGCAAGTCGACGCGTAAGTCATTGGCGCTGTCTTTGGCGTGTCCTCTTTGATAAGATTGGCGTGCCTTTTGCGATTGACTCCTTAACAGAGGAAGGGTTCAGATCTGTAGATCTGGGCTTGTTGGAGGCCGGAGGGGCTTTACAAGACGAGATTTTAACGGCAACGCGGGCCTTGATCTTCCTACGCTTGTGAGGGACATAGGATCTGGAGGAGGATGACGACATATACTCCTCGAACTTTAGTTGGTCGAATTCGTACTCGACCACTTCTTCAACAGGGATTTGGATCCTTGGTTGCGGCATGATAGTTTTGACAGCGAAGCTGTTGGCTCCCACTATGGTCGCCAGCGTGTTTTGGTCAAAGATCGTTGTTTTCATTGTGATTAAATCTATTACAACTTTAATCGTTTACAAGAAACTCAAATAAAAAGTTGATCTCTTTATAAGATCTTCTTATACAATGAAAATACAAAAGATACGATTTTGTCAAATAACGCAACGGACGTTTATCACCCGCTGCTTGCGTGAGAACTTTACCTGTGCCAGGGATGTTAATATCCGTGGACTATCGCGGATCAGATCCGGTTGACAGATTAAGTTGATCAAAGCTCTTACTTCACAAAGAAAATAATTGCTGCAGTGATGATCTCTACCAAGTGAGATCACGGCTCTTCTCAAGATTTAAGACCAAGCTTAAATCCAGAGGAATAGGGGACGGGTCTCAGATCTCTCGAACTCCACTCTTTAAGACCAAGCTTAAATCCAGAGGAATAGGGGACGGGTCTCAGATCTCTCGAACTCCACTCTTTATGCACAAGAGATCGCCAAGATCTGTAGGGGACGGGTCTCAGATCTCTCGAACTCCACTCTTTATGCACAAGAGATCGCCAAGATCTGCTAACCCTTGTTGTAAATTCATGGCTCCACTACAGCGTTTCGCCCTGTTGATGTCCAACCCTGAAATAAGTCCTTAGGCCTGTATTTATAGGCTTTAGTTGGGGATTTTTGGATAAGAATGATGAATTCTGTCTTATCTTCAGTTGACAACCGTGTAACTACGTTTAGAGATGATATCCAATCAGTTAGGACACTTAGCAACTGAAAAAATCTCGTGAAAACCCGTCGAAACTGAAAAAACACGTTTTAAGATCGAATCTGGCCGAACCGCTGTTTGGTGGCTCGGTCTTGGCCGAGCCACCAAATGGTGGCTCAGCCTGGTCCGAGCAACCAATTGGTGGCTCGGCCTTGGCTGAGCTAGTTCGTACCATCTCAGGTATTTTTAATCTAACTCTCTCGTTCAATCTCAGAATAAGGTGATTTAAGATACATTGGTAAGATGACGAAGAGACCTATAACTTATATGTTTTGAGTTTCTTCAGAATCAAATCACATCATGGTTGAAATATTACTTCTTTGTGTGAGCCACCAATTGGTGGCTCGGCCTTGGCCGAGCCAGTTCGTATAACCTCGGGTATTTTAGTTTTAACTCTCTCGTATGATCTCAGAATGAGGTGATTTAAGATGCGTTAGAAAGCTAGAGAAGATACCTATAACTTTTATCTTTTGAGTTTCTTCATAATCAAATCGCATAATGTTTTAAATATCACTTCTCTGTGCGAGATACCAATTGGTGACTCGGCCTTGGCCGAGCCACTTCGTATTACCTTGGGTATTTTAGCTCTAACTCTCTCGTCTGATCTAAGAATAAGGTAATTCAAGATGCTTTGGAAAGCTGATGAAGAGACTTACAACTTTTATCTTTTAAGTTTCTTCAGAATAGAATTGCATTTTGGTCAAAATATCACTTCTTTGTGTGAGCCACCAATTGGTGGCTCGGCCTTGGCCGAGCCAGTTCGTATCACTTCAGGTATTTTAGCTCTAACTCTCTCATCCGATCTGAAAATGATGTGATTCAAGATGAGTTGAAAAGCTGGAGAAGAGACCTATAATTTTTATGTTTTGAGTTTTTTCAGAATCAAATCTAATCATAATCAAAATATCACTTCTTTATGCGAGCTACCAAATGGTGGCTCGCAGCCTTGCGAGCCAGCTCGTACCATCTCGGGTATTTTGGCTCTAACTCTCTCGTCGGATCTCAGAATGATGTGATTCAAGATGCGTTAGAAAGTTGACAAAAATACCTACAAATTACAATAGATGAGACACTGAATGGTGTCTTGTCCTAGTCCGAGCTACCAATTGATGGCTCGGCCTTGGTCGAGCCAGTTCGTACCACATCGGGTATTTTGGCTCTAACTCTCTCGTCCGATCTCGGAATGAGGTGATTCAAGATACATTGGAAAGCTGGAGAAGAGACCTATAACTTTTTATAGCCAAGCCATACACGGTGTGTGCAAGTCACACATGGTGTTTCGCCCCTTTTTGGGCAAAACACAACTACTAGCTGAGTTGTTTTGTTATTTCGTGTGTCACGTTGACTCGTATGCTTTACCGATTCGCATCATACATTTCGTTAAGTTGGAGGTGGCCGGTGAATACGTGGGTCACTTGGTTTGTTATTTTGGTGGCTGATTAGTGTGTGGGCCACTTGGTGATGGCCAGTGAGCACGCGGGCCACCTGGTGTTGGCTGTTCTGGTGGTATGTCGCCATGTCATTAACGTTTCGTCGATTCGTTTCATACGCTTGTCAGCATCAGATGATCCTCTTTGACTCGGATAATCCCCTTCGACTTGGATAATGGCGTTCATCGTCTTCTTTTTATCTTGAGCTGTATGTGGACACTTATAGGTATTTTTAGACGCCTACATGTGGGACTATACACAAAGGCAAAATTACCTTTTCATGAACCAAAAGTCCAACACCTTGATCATCCAGCAAGGAATTGAGCAGTCCATCTATTTTTTTCTTTTTCACTCAATTTAGGCTCCATTTGAACTTCTATATTAAATAATATATTTCGCATGTTTGAAATGTGTTCATTTAGTGTCTCATTTCTTTTCAACTTATGTGCCATATACTCTAGCTTTGTTGGTTTGTGATATGGGATTGCGAGCCTAGTTTGATGATCATTCCTTCCCCAGAATGCTAACGTTATTTTTCTTGTACCTCGTTTCACAATCGCCATCAATAAAAAATTTAAAAAATGTATGTTAGTATTTGTGATTAGAACCTTAGATTGGGAAAGAATGGCTCCAAGTTTCTACATAGTGGAATGTATAAATTTTATAGAAATATTTTTTTTTCAAACTTAAAAAGATTTTTTGCATAAATACCTAGGTAACATTCACAAAATAGAAAAAAACTTAATACATATATTATTGATCTTTTGCATAAATACTCAGGCTTAAACAGAACCATAAATAAATTTCTTCGAGCATAAAGGATATAATTTAAGAAAAATACATACTTAGTTTGAGAAATCTCCAACATTCGAAATAAAGAAAATTTGGAAATAATTTTTCATATAACCTAACAAATTAAAATATAAAATTATACTTCTAATTCAATTGTAATTGAAAGAGTATAACATGTAAATCATACCTTTCAATCTGAACAACTGACTCTGACAACCTTCTGTAATATTGAATGAAAATAAAATAGTTAAAATTTCTGCTAGAATCCATGACTAGCTGAAATATTATGAAGCTTTTAGGGAAAAAAACATACCTTTCAATCTCTGGTAATGCGCACAAACCTCTGGAGCCTTTATAGAAAATCTTCGTTGTAGATGGTGGAGGGGAGGATGAATAAGATGAAGCATTGAAGGCTTACTATATATAAACATCTTCTTAAGATTTAGTTTCAAGAAGCGACGCTTGGATTCTCAAGAATAATAATGATCGCAGAAATTTTTTTCGAAGAGGGAGAAGAGAACGGTGTGGAAAATGGAATGGAGCAGACGACGAAGCAACAATTTAGGATTGAGGGCAAAAAAGTGGCTTAGATTGAGGGATTGTGGACGTAGTAGGGCTTTGATATAGCACATGTATTGAGATTTCGAAAAAGAGGCTTGCCATGTGGCGTTTTCAAGGGGAAAGATGACATGTGTCGTTTTCATATGAGTAATACCAGGTAGCTGTAAATACAATTATCAAATAACTCTAAAAAAGTCCAGAGATAAAAGTAAAAATAACCCTCCACCAAAATATTTCTCATGTACATCTTTAGATGTGAAATTCTATTTACATTGAGCACTATATTTTACCTAACGTGTTCAAAATGGAAATAAAAATCTTCATATCTAACTTGCTAAGAGAGATTTCGTAGTCAATAATTAGACTCCTATTTTTGCTTGTTCTCAAAAAACAAATGAGCCAATTTCATTGACACAACTCTTCTTCTGTACAAACACATTTAGCTCATCATGACCATGTCGTGTTCACCATACTATTTGAAGAAACAAAATAACACAAAAAATATAACGAACACCCATGGTAGTACAAAAAACTAAAATTCCAATTAAAAGAAAATAATATGCTTAACATTAAAAATCCCTAAAATTTTGCATAAACTAACATGCAAGTTCTCTTATTATAGTTGCCATGCAATTGAACATTTAAAACACTAAAATTTTGCATCAACAATAAGCTATGGATTGCTAGGAGAAACTTACATTTGACAAAGCTTGAATTTCTTGCACTGATTACAAACTAACCCAATATGTCCTAGACTCTGTTTATAGACAATAAATCTGCTAAAGAGTCAGAGATAGTTGAAAACTAAAGTCACTTTTCCATAATTAATGAATATTTAGCAAATGAAACTGTTTTAAGGGGTCTATCTGCAACAGTAGAACTGTGAGGGTAGTAAGTTCAGTCTAGAAGTGGTAAATTTTCAAATAATGGGTTGTTTGAATAATTAGTCATATGTTGTTTCAAACCCGTGCATTGCACAAAATATTTTCTTGTGAGCTTTTATTTTAAATAGACAAAATAAGATGAATTTTAAAATTTTATTAACCAAAAGTTTAGCTGATCATCATCAAGTTACAAATTTGATTATCAATTGGCAAGAGATTCATCATCATAACAATACCAATTGAACAAAACAAAAGCCAATAAAATTTATAATATTTAAATAATGTTACATTAGAATTATCATATGCTAACTAAATTTTTAATCATGAGTAGTTTGTCTAATTGAGAGTTCTTATCAAGAAGAGGAAGATAAAGATGAATAGTACTAATTGAAGGGAATCCAAAGTATTTCCTATTAAATCAAAACCTGCAAAAAAGAAAAGCAAAAAAAAAAAAAGATTCTTAGGACTAATATGAATACATGAATCAGAATATGTCGAATCAAAACAAACCATAAGTAAATAAAAGAAATAAGATACACGTTTAGAAAACTTTTCTAAAAGAAACAAAGACAATTAGAACAAAGCAACTTTCCCATTATTATAAGTAAAATACAAAAATAAAGGAAAATATAGAAATAATCATACTGAAAGAAAGAATATACTTCAAAGTTATAAAACTACTAAATAGAAAATAGAAAATAGAAAATAGAAAATAGAAAATATTATAACTAACCTTTACAGGATAATTCTAACTAAACTACACTCTTCAAACTACTCCTACACTACTACTTGGAAAAGTGTGAGGTCTTTCTTATTTGAATTGCTTTCAAATTTGATGAGTCATCAAGGACCCCACAACTTCAGGTGTGTAAGCGTGAGAGTAGTTTAAAAAAATATAGTTTAGTTATCACTGCTTCCTTGTATACACTTGTTTAATTTTTTTTATGTTATGATGAAATTCTTCAGGTCTTCTACTTGGTTTTGATTTGGATAAAAACTAAATGCATACACCTGAAAAATTACATGAAAATTACATTTTATTGACCTTTTTTAGTTGATGCACAAGTGTCTCACGTTCGGTTTGTTAGCCAAATGGTGGGTAGCTATAGATGATCTTAGTTCGTAAACCCACATTCCATCCCTCAAGCATTTAAAAAATAATTTGTGAAATCGATTAGCTCAACGAAGTGAATAATTATAAAGAATCTGAATCACATAATCACTTTGGACTTAATGTGTATTAGTGATGCTAACTATTGACATCAATGAAAAGTTTTTATCATTCTTAGCCTGTTGAAAAGGCTGCTAATTAATTCTCTAAGCTAGTGATATATATCTCTGGAGAAAGTTAAAGAAACGCGAGTTAGGATTTAGACATAGAAACCAATGCACTCTCACCACGGGATTGTATATTTGTAACAACTTCTAACCCAAGAAATTTTGGTGCAGTTTCACATTAACATATTTGCAGTAAATTTAGAACATAACATGATGATGTAAAAGTCTTGTTTCTAAAGTTTGAACTAGTTTGTTGAGAACACAGCTTGAGTTAGATTATGTCCACAATTAATGTTGCAAATAATAATTTAGTGAAGTTCACCTTTAGAGTCAGACCGAATAATTTTATTGTACGGGATGTTAATAAATTAAAACAGCATAATACTAATTAAAATTAGTGATAGTGATTGTTAAGATTTCATCTGTCATTGGGATATTACCTTGCTACCATTTTGCTACTACAGAGTATGTGCAATCGTGTAGTCAGAACAATCCTTTATACACATCTTCTTCTAAACATATATTCAAAGAAACAAAGCCCCACAAAATTCATATTATCTAATAATCAAGCATTTAAATACTTACAAAAGTTTACTGTATTAGCTTGACCAGCTAGCACTTACTACATAATAGGAAAGGGGAGGGCATTTGTTCTCTCTGTCGAGGCACCGATCACAAAAACTTCTAACACAAAATAAAGTGAACAATGTCATGTTGGATTTAATCTAATAAATCTATTTATGAACACATATGATTAATCAATGTGTATTGCTATTTTTTAAGATAACCCACTAAAGTGATCAATTAATTTGGGTTAATAGGTATTTAAATAAGTCATGGGGTTATATGTGCAGACATCATGTTGTAAATTATGATTTGATGAGGGGCCAAATTCCAAATGTATAACATCTATAAATAAGGGGTTATGGTCCCTAATCTAGGGTTACATTCTCTAATTCTCTTCACCCCCATCAAGAGAGAAATTTGGCTAGAGAAACCCTAAGGTTAGAAGATCCAAAACCCATCTCAAGTTTAATCTATGGATTCAGGTATAAGCTTCCGCTCTTTTGTTTTGATTCTTGAAAATCTCTTTGAATTAATCATGGCTTTATGATTTAGATCTCAAGTTTTTATAAGATCTAACATGTTAGATAAAGATTAACTAAAATAAATAAATAATTGTCCAAGAAATCCTAACTTACACCCATCAATAACTATAACTAAAACAAGTTAGTGGTAATTAAAGCTAAGGAGGGAGCAAAAGTGGGACAAGAAGAGGAGTAAGAGAGAGGAGTGAGATAGGGGATGAGATGAGGGAGTTGAAGTGGTGGAGGAGAGGTTTGTTTTGAGGAGGAGGGAGAAATGTTGAGAACCGAGGGGGTAATAGATGTCTCTGATTAGACTAAGATGAGAGAAAAAGTGAATATGTTTGAAAAGAGTGAAAGAGAAATGAGACAAGATGAAAAGATGTTTGTGTAGATCAAAGTTTCGTATAGACCAAACAATTCCGTTGTTGCCAACCTATAGCACGGAAAATGCAGGGCTTCTTGGGAGAGGAACTAACAAAAAATATTTAACATCTACATTTAGAATTTTTGGGAAAATTTTGCCACATGTCAGTTGCAGAGAATAGCATTTTAATAGTGAGTATATAGATATAGATAGATTGATTTTTTTTATATTAGAAAATGATTTTAAAAAGGGGGAAATTGCCTAGTGGCAAATCAAGAAAACGATTTTAAAAAATTTAGGTTCCGTTTGGACACCATGGTGTTTTACTTGTTTCCATGGTGTTTTTGCCAAAAACAAAACGCCATGCGTTTGAAAACCATGGTGTTTTTGGAGCTAAATCATCCTCAAACCAAAAACACAACACTTATTTCAAAACACATTTTAGGTGTTTTAAGATTGGTGTTTTGGTTTTGAGTTTGAGAATGTGTTAATATGATATTTAATATAATATATTAAATGTAATTAATATAGAGTTATTATCAACATGCTTATTATATTATATTACAATATACTATATTATAGTTAATTTAATATATTAGTAATATTTAAATAATATAAAAATATAATAAATAAATTATCTTATATAATAATGTAATAACATATTAAATATCAATATTTAATATGTTAATAATGTATTATATAATAATAAATATAAATAAAATAATAAAAAAATTATTGATAATAAATAATAATATAATAATGATATAATAATATACAATACAATAGTATAGTCGCTATAATATTATTAAGCTTTTTAAAAAATAATTTAATAAACAGTAATAATTATTAAAATTATATAATAGTAACACTTATTTAATAATACATAACTCAATATAATATATTATTTTAATAACATGTTGGTTCATAGGGTACATATAATATAAGTATATAAAATATCTATATATTATGCTAATACAATAATATCATTTTTGATAATAAATAAAATATTATTAATATAAAATAATTTATTGCTATAATCCTTAATATGAAAAATTATATATTCATCAATTTAATAATATTTATTTATACATAAAAATATAACTACATTATTACGTACTATTTAATAAACTTAAATAAAAACGTATAATCATATGTATATATATTAAAATATTTATACATAATTAATTTACTAATTAACAACTGTAGATTTAACATAATCATTAACATTATTAAAAATAATATGTATCATTATATAATATCAGTCTATTTATTTAATAATAAATATATTTTATAAAAATATTTAATATAAATACAATAATAACAATATATAACAAACAATAATTAATATATCAATTATTTGAAATATAATAAGTAATTTAATTATAATCATAATAAATATTATAATATAATAATAAATCATTAATATAATATAACTCATTAATAGTATAATCATAATATTATAATACACTAGCAGTAACAATAATAACAATTGATATAACAAAGATAATATAGAATATATAATTATTTGAAAATAATTAAGTAAACATTTATATATTAATAATTTCATAATATAATTATAATTATAATATTATATAACTCATTAAAGTATAATATAATATTTTAATCTTATTACAAAATATTTATATTGGCCTTGACTCTTTAATTACTTATTAATACTATAATAATGTAAACTAAACTATAATATATAACATTTTGTTATTCATAACGTATATTTTATTATATTAATAAATTATATAAATGATATATTTTAATATGTTTATATACTAATTATTTATACAGGGGTGAAACTAGTGTTGACCAAAAAACATTAACATGGTCGGTTTTGAAAATATTTTAAGGGGAGAAACACAACATATGATGTTTTTTTACAAAAACACAACAAGGAAAAAACACTATAATATTAAAGTTTTTAAGTGTTTTATTTAAAAATTTTGTTTTAATAATAGGAAATGCAAGTGGCAGGGTCAAGTGGTAAGAGTTTTAATATCTGTTGTTTTATTAGTTTAGTATTTTTGTTGGGAAACAAAAGTCTTTTTGTTAGGAAAGATTTGTTCTTTTATTAGTTTAGTATTTAGTATTATTAATAGACATAGGTAGATTGATATTTTTCATTTTTTTTATTTTTTTATTTAAAAATGATTAAAAAAAGAGGAAATTGCCAAGTGACATTTTCAAGGGGAAGAGATGTCATGTGGTGTTTTCAACGGGAAGAGATGTCATGTGGTGTTTTCAACGGGAAGAGATTTTAGATATAGAATATAGATTTTTTTTTGGTGAAGTAGAATATAGATTATTTAAATTATATAAAAATTATTTAATTGTAAGGTCCACTAATAAGATAAACCAACAATATCAATCTACATAGTTAATTGTAGACTTTCTCTATAATAAAGATTGTAAAGAATCTGGATCCCCTAAGAACCGTTATTAATTCTAGATTATTATACATGCTAGTAAAAAAAAGAAAAAGAAAATAACATGACTATCACAATAAAATATTTTGTGATTTCCAATAGTGAATGAATAAAAGAGAAGTTTCTGCAATATTAAGCATTTCAGTTTTACTCTTAGCGCTGCCTTGAGAGCTTTATAAGAAAATTTAGACTTTATCCCTTTTAACAATAAAATACAAGGAATATCTGAAAGTATAGCGGGATAATCTGAAAGTTAGAATTAATTGATGGATTCACAAGCTTGGCTGAGAATTAATTGATGGGTTTATAAGAGTGGAAGAATGAAATAAAAAGAATAATGGATGCAAGAGGGTATTAATTAATAAAGGAAAATAATTTAAGGACCCAAAATATAGGACCAAGGGAGAGGACATGTGATGTTTCCCCTCCCTATTGTATAATGAGTTGGCATGGCCAACTCATTATGCAATAGGAAGGGGACACCTCACATGTCCCCTCCATTGGTCCCATATTTTGGATCCCCGTAACAGCACTCATTAATAAATGGAGAGAGAGAGAGAGAAAGATTAATTGAGAAATGAAGAGAGAGAGAGAGAGAGAGAGAGAGAGAGAGAGGAATTAAATGAGAAATGAAGGAGCAGGGGAGAAGAAGAGGGAACAACCTCCCCCCTTAATTGGTCTTTCTGAAATTAAATAAGGGGCCCACATGTGATACAATACTCGAATAGAGGGAGGTTGGAAAAGGGTGGAATTGGATTTTTTTTAAAGTTTTTAAGAGGGCCCACGTATATATGTATTGTATTTTAGAAATTGGGTCTAGAAATAAATACAATAAGTTGATTGGATTTAAAGGTACAAGCAAAAGATGTTGAGTTTAAAGATAAATCATGATAAACTATTGGGCTTAGAAACAAAAACCCCTTAAATATATTGGAAAGTTGCTTATTCACTTATGATGTGCTAATGAAGCACGTTATTTATAAGCTCGGTTTTTCTATAGAGTGCTCATGGGCACTCTATAAGAGAGGAGGGGGGGGG